>NC_141022.1:58952500-59047500 GCF_052040795.2 Danio rerio | reverse complement strand
ATCTTCTCTGACTCTACTGCAATCAGGCTAACTTCTGGGCCTGCTCTCTTAAGCCCCGTTTACACTAATGCGTTTTAGTTTGAAAACGCATATGTTTTGCTACGGTTACGGCATCCGTCCACACCCCGGAGTTTTCGAGCGCGGAAAACTGATCATTTTGGAAACGCTGGAGAGGTCGTTTTTATTCTGAAACGCTGCTGCTCCGTCTCAGTGTGGATGAGGGAAAATGGAGACATCTGAAAATGGAGGCGGGGCTGCTGAGATTCGCTACCTGATTGGGGCTTTTGTGTCATTGCATATCCTTCTCTTATTCGTCAAGCCCCTATCAGATGACTATAACACATGACTTCCGGAAGACAGCAGACCAGCTTTCACTGTAAACAACAACACGGACACAGAAATGGGAGCGTTGTTTGCACTATTGTCTGTTTTAGGCGCCATTGTGCAGTTATTCATTTGCTTTGTTTAGTAACAACTCGACCTCGTCGTCTGTCCACAAAAATACCTCTCCTGCTTCCTTTGCCATTGCGTTCATTGTTCAACCGGCGTTTGTTGACAAACAATAACCAAATGCAGAGCGAGACACATGCTTCCTGTTTATACTAGAACGTGCATGCCCAGAGTGCGGGAATGGTCAAGTGATATACGTTTTTGGTGGCGTAGTGTGGATGGAGATATGTTCAGAAATGCTAATGTCGATCGTTTTTGATTTAAAATGCCGTTTTCAAACTGAAACGCACTAGTGTAAACGGGGCCTTTGTCTCTCTCTCCCCCTGTGTCTCTCCTTCTACCTCTGGTAACTTTAATTTTACATTTAAGCTGGGTACAATTAATATCATATGTTTTTAGCATTTCATATTTTATCATTTTATACAGTTATTTGTAATTAATTCAGTTGTAACCATGGCAAGTTATTATCATAAATCATCTCATTTTTAAGTATTTGTGAATTATTTTTGATTTAACATCAACATTTAATTGTTCCATATAGCAATACAATACAATCACATAATATCAACGCTCTCCCACATTTATAGCTATTAATACTGCCCTTATTTCCGTTTTTGGTATGAGATTGGTTTGAATGGTTTGACTAGAAATGTAGTTTTTTACCATCATGCTGATCTTTTAGTCACTCAGCAGAACTACAGTTCGAACCGCTGTGGTTAAAACCCATTCTTACATATACATGTCTGGTAAAGATAAAAGTGAATTCTAGTTTTCAGGTATTCACTATTCAGGTACAGATATTGAATAATCAAGGCTGCAGGCTGCACAGTCTTCATTGTATATATATATATTTTTTGTAATTGAACTTTTTTATTTTATTTTAAACCTTTATACCCACACAACATAAAATTCGCAACAAAATCAACATTCAATAAAATAATTTAAACAAATTATAATAAAAATAATAGCAAAACAAAAATTATAACAAATATAAAATAATACAAAACAATATAACAGACTGTCAAATTGACAACCCTTCAATTTTCTGTTTATGTGCTCTCCAAATATTACAAAAAGCTACCCATTTTCTGATTAAAAGTATGGGTGGAGTCCTGAAGTCTTGCCAACTTACGTTCATATGATGCAGTAGAAGTCATCAGTTCAATCCAATCCCTAAAAGAGGGAGTATCTGAGCTCCTCCAATTTCGCAGCACCAGTCTCACAGCAATAATACATCCTGCAACGACTAGCCCAGCCTGTGCTTTAGATATTCTGTTCTGTAAAGTGGATGTATCACCAAGAAGACAGACTCTTGGGGAATAAGGTGAAGGTTGTCCCAGCCATTTCTCTAGGTTTTGAATAACTCTTGTCCAGAATGGAGCCACCAAATGACAGCTCTACATTAAATGTAAAAAAAAGTGCCAATAGAATGACTGCATTTCCAACAGTGGTTATTTTTCATTAATCCTATCCTATGCAGTCTTACTGGGGTCCAGTAATATTGACTAATTATCTTGTGATGAATGAGTTTAGGCGAGGCAGTGGTGCAGTGGGTAGTGCTGTCGCCTCACAGCAAAAAGGTTGGTGGGTCGCTGGTTCGAACCTCGGCTCAGTTGACGTTTCTGTGTGGAGTTTGCACGTTCTCCCTGCCTTCGCGTGGGTTTCCTCCGGGTGGTGGTTTCCCCCACAGTCCAAAGACATGCGGTACAGGTGAGCTGGGCAGGCTAAATTGTCGGTAGTGTATAAGTGTGTGTGGGAATGTTTGTGTGGATGTTTCCCAGAGATGGGTTGCGGCTGGAAGGGCATCCACTGCGTAAAAACTTGCTGGATAAGTTGGCGGTTCATTCCACTGTGGTGACCCCGGATTAATAAAGGGACCAAGCCGACAGGATCGTATTACTTCTCTCACAGTACCCCCTATACCAGAAACTACTGCCTCCCATTCACCCTCTTCAAATTCCACCTCCAGGTCTTTCTCCCAAATAATTCTTAAATGGTCACTTTTCCCATACATGTTGTTTGCACCGACTTTGGCATATTTAGAAACCCTAATAAAACGTCATTGTATATTATTTAATCTTTTTTAAAGTTGCAAAAATGTTCTTGTGGCCGGATGTTTTAAACTCTGAAATATTGAAATGTTCACACAGTCACAGGCATTAAAGGGACTGTTCACTCAAAGATTAAACTGTACTCACTATTTACTCACACTTCACTTGTTTCAATACTAGAGGAGTTATTCAATTATATACTTTTTGTGTTCATTAAAAAAAGAAACTCATAAATATTTGAAACAAGTGACGGGTGTAATGGAAATAAGTAATTTTGGGGTGAACTGTCTCTTTAAAAATGCATGCAGATGATAAGCTTTTACTCCATTATGATTAAACTCTATATTAAACTATAATCCCAACATTGCATATCCTGCGATGTGACTATTGCGGATGCACACATTGCGATATCGATGCTGAAACCACATATTGTACAGCCCTAACTTGAGTTCTTTTGTTTCCTTGGCCAAATAAAACTTGCTCTTAAGTGCTGTGTAAGCATTATCAAAATCAACTTTACATAGATATAAAAACAAATCTGAATTTTTAATTCCTTCAATTAGCGCTCTGTCACTTTTGTCATGTCATATGGAGACTGCTCAACTCACTCATGAAAACTGGATTATAAAATCACACCCCACAGCCCACACACACACAAATCTGTGGAACAGTGAGAAAGGCAAACTCAGTGTTTTTCTGTTAATATCCCTTGCACGTGTAACATGTTTACAAAATTCACTTACCTCTATGCTGCTACTTTGCACTTTTGCCATACTGCACCTAATTGCACTACAATAAATACCTCAACTTGGTCATATTCTGGAACAATAGGATATATGGTAATTGTTCACAGTTTATTATTGTTTATTTATTTAATTTATCTTGTACTATATTAGTTAAAGTATAAAGTAAATAGTAAATAGTTAAATATAAATTAAATAGTTTAGTTTATGTCTAGTGTGTGTTATATTTTTGTTTTTAAATTGCACATTGTAGTATGGGAGAAACGCAATTTAAGTCTGCTGTGTAATGTACTGTTGCATGGTTGGATTGACAATAAAGTTGACTTGACTTGACTTACATATATATTCCTTCAGGGCATTGGCAGTTTTCACACTGAATCTCACCTCATCCAGAGCTGACGGTCACCCGCACGAATGTGAACCAACCAAAAAATACGTCACCGAGAGCAATGCAGCGCGACCGCAGCTCAGAGTTAAAAGTGTGTTTATAGTGCACGCTCTGTGTTTTCTGGCAAGGAGCTCACCGCGTTTATGGAGAATAAAGTAGACCATCTGAAATAAGCAAACATGCAATTAGCTCTTCTGAAAAACAAGATCAACTTGTTGCACGTTCACATCTGGTGAAGCAGTAAAACACTGCAGTATCAGCGCTGACCCTCGCCGATAAACTCCAGACGCTCACTTTACAGCGGCCACAACATGCGTCAGCAGTGTGTTTTACATTCGGCTGTAAACACTATAAATGTAGAGCACACACACGAGTACACTCTTTCAAAAAGTACTGGGTTGTTTTAATGCAATGCTGCCTCACTAGTTTCGTTCAAACAACAACTTAACCTCTTGCATGATCACCTGAATCCCTGTGAACAAAACCAGGACCTCTTCTTCTAAGGAGACATATATAAAAAGGCTCGACCTCCTTTAGTGGACTTTTAAGATCTCACTGACACTTGCACCCATTTTGGCACATTTCTGCAGGACACTTTCTTACAATCACTCCATTTCTCTGAAAAAAATGCATATATGAGGTGAGTGGGTTTGACAAACCACCAAACACTCTTCTTTCCAAAACCATAAAACAAAAAAAAAGATGCCCCCTCCTTATTCTAGCACTTTATTCTCTATACATTAACTGCATATTTGTTTTCCACACATTCATTCATTCATTTTCTTGTCGGCTTAGTCCCTTTATTAATCCAGGGTCGCCACAGCGGAATGAACCGACAACTTATATAGCAAGTTTTTACGCAGCGGATGGCCTTTCAGCCGCAACCCATCTCTGGGAAACATACACATTCACACACACTCATACAATACGGACAATTTAGCCTACCCAATTCACCTGTACCGCATGTCTTTGAACTGTGGGGGAAACCGGAGCACCCAGAGGAAACCCACGCGAACGCAGGGAGAACATGCAAACTCCCATTTGTTTTCCAATTAAATTTAAATGATGCTTTTTTTACCCAATGGCTGGGATTGTCCATATTTACAAACATAAATCGGCACACTTTTGACCAAAACCAGGACTTCCTCTTCTCATATTGGAGAAGGTTTGACCTCCTTAAGTGGACTTTGCTTTTCATTGGAAATATGTGCCCAGAGCTACATTTTTGAGAACTGAGAAGCATGTACTCAGGGTACATATCTCTGCATTTTATGGGTAAAATGAAAGTTATGGGACCGTACCGCTGACCGATTACCTCCATATGGACATTTTTTTTGGCATAACTGATTTGTGTGGTAGCTGAACATACAGTTTCACAAAACAGGTTAAACTAAACCCAAGTAGTGTGAGATTGTGGTAGAAGTACACGGTCGCGATGACAAACCACCTGTAGAAACGCTCTTCTCTCTAAAAGCAAGAAGCAAAAAAAGACACCCCTCATTTTAGCAAATAATTTGAGCACTAACTGCGAACATTTCATTTTTATTTCAATTTAAATGACACTTTTTTTAACTCAATGTTTGTGTTTGTCTATATTTGAAAAAGGTGAATTTATTAAGACGATGATGAAGACCATGTAGGTCAAAATGTTGTCTTGGTCATTTTTGAATGAGATGCTAATGGTCGAATCCGATTCAATGATCTATGCTAAGCTAAACGTGCTCCCATCAGACCTGGAGATCAGCTGACTGCATTTAAAAATCCGCTCAGGCTGATTGGGAATATGTGCCCAGAGCTACATTTTTAGAAAACTGAGAAATACGTGCTCAGGGTACACATGGCTGTATTTAATGTGTAAAATGAACATTACAGGGCGGCACACAGTGCCCTCTGTTGGTTTTATGAGAAATGACACGTATGAGAAAACATGCCCCAGTGCACACACGAGTACACTCTTTCAAAAAAACGTTTGCTCACTAGTGTCATTCAAACAACAACTTAAAAAGCCATCTCTTCCACGATCACCTGAATCCCTGTGCACATAACCAGGACCTCCAGTTCTCAGGAGCCATATATTAGAAGGCTCAACCTCCTTTAGTGGACTTTGCTATTCTGGGGACTACCAGAAGCCCTGGGTTTTGAGATGTCGTTGACACTTTAACCAAATCGCACCATTTTTTTCACAAGACACTTTCTTACAATCACTCCATATCGCTGAAAAAAAATGCATTTATGGAGTGTGCTTCAAACAGGTGAGTGGGTTCAACAAACGCTCTTCTCTAAAAACAAAACAAAAAAGAAATCCCCCTCCTTATTCTGGGGGGGGGGGGGGACTGTTGTTGTTGCGCGTGTACTGAAGAGTGGTGTTGTCGCGCACGTTCTAATCCGCGGTGTTGTCGCGCGCATACTGTAAAGCTGGGAGGATGGGGGGTTATGGGGTGTACTGAAGAGCGGTGTTGTTGCGCGCCTACTGGATGGCGGTAGGGGGGACTTGTCGTGGGGGCACTTTTGATCATTTTGAAAGGGCACTTTCTATCCAAGACTAAAAAGGCCATGTGCACTGAACAGGTTGAGCCCTATGTGTGCACGTGCCTGCTCTGAGCATTATCTGCATTTTTTTTTATTAAATTGAAATGAATTTTTTTAACCCAATGGTTGGGTTTGTCCATATTTGTGAAGATAAATCGGCACACTATTGACATTTCATTAAGATCGATGTTTCAACCTACAGTGATGAAGACCATGTAGTTCGAAAAGTTGTCTTGGTCATTTTTGACCGAGATGCTAATGGTCTAATGCAATTCAATAATCCATGCTAACATGAGCTAAGCTCAAAGTGCTCCTGCCAGACCCGGAGATCAACTGAATGGATTCAAAAATCAATACAGGCTCATTGGGAATATGTGCTCAGAGTCCAGAACCAAGAAATATGTACTCATGGGTACATATGGCTGCATTTTACGCGTAAAATGAATGCTATGAGGTGCTACCACTGACCGTTTACCTCAGGGGTCACCAAACTTGTTCCTGGAGGGCCGGTGTCCTGCAGATTTTAGGTCCAACCCTAATCAAACACACCTGAACAAGCTAATCAAGCTCCTACTTGGTATATTTGAAAGACCCAGGCAGGTGTGTTGAGGCAAGTTGGAGCTAAACCCTGCAGGGACACCGGCCCTCCTGGACCGAGATTGGTGACCCCTGGTTTACCTTATATGGGCGGCTTTTTCGTAACGACTAAATTGTGTGGTAGCTGACCACATATGTTTCCAAGAATCCGGTAAAACAAAACCCCAAAAAAAGCAGTGAGAGATCGCGGTAGAAGCTCATGACCGTGATGACTTTTGTCTTCTTGCATGCTTTTGAAAACACTATGGGTTGGGTTTTGGGAAGGCGTGTGCTGTCAGTGGATATCAAGCTGATCTATTATGTACGACGACAAGCTGACCGACAAGAGAAATACTTTAATGTTCGCAAAAATACACACAGCACCCTCTGGTGGATTTACAAGAAATGACATGTATGAAAAACATTCCCCAGCAAAATATTTGGGATTTTAAAAAACGCAAACAACGTTCCTCTAGTGGATTTGACAGAACTACAATCTGCAAGAAAACGTAATTCAGGGGTGTATATTTTTCAGTTCTCAATAATGTAGTCCTGGGCACATATCTCAAAGGAGCCTGGGTTGTCAAAAACATTAAAACTCTAAAAAAGCTATAAAAAGTGTGTATTTTCTAAATATAAGAAGTGTTTCTTTAAATCTAAGATCATAACATCTCCATTGAGAGAGCCACGATGTACAGTAATGCTGTTTTCTTCATGCTTTGATGCACAGAACAGATCAGAGATCTGATATCGCGTATAAAGTTTTTGTTTGGGATCTCAGTGTTTACTAAAAATATCCTCAACTGAATGAAGATGTCTGTGGATGATACAGTAAGTGTTTGTGTGTGTGTGTGTTTGCTGAGGTGAATCACTGCTGACTTCTTTACATTGTTGAGCAGATTCTCATCACACTTTCTCTCATTGTTGCTGAGGTTTCCCACGTTCAGAGCATTGTTTTTCTCCTTTCAGCTCTGTCAGGTTTGTCTGTCACATGCTCATCTGTCAACACCGACCGCTGTCGTCTGTGTGTGTTTCTTGTGTTTAGATGAAAACAGGGGATTCTGCATTCCTGCACTCGCTGTGAGGAGCATCACACTTCAGATACACCTCTGCTGGATATCACAGTGACAACCGGCAGGTTCAGATCAGACTCATATTACATAGGAAATTTAAACCATTAATATGGATATGAAATTTTGACGGATATGATAACTCTTAGATTTGAAGGCCAGTATATTAGCTGATAAATGTAAATACTATTTTTCTTTTTACATTTTCCTGCAATGATTTCAAAAACAAAACCATTAATAATAATATTGAATTTTTGACGGATCCCGATAACCGATAACTCTTTAGATTTAGAGTTCAATATATTAGCTGATATATGCAAATATTATTATTAGTTTTTATTTGTCTGCATAATTTGCAAAAACAAAACCATTCATATGGATATACACTTTTTTGACAAATACTGATACCGATAACTCTTTAGATTTGGGGGCCGATATATTAGTCGATAAATGTAAACACTATTTTGAGTTCATTTCAAATAATTTATAAATTATTTTAAAGTTATTAAGAGAAATTATTATTATTTAAAATGTAATTCTTTAAAAACTATTTATAAATTATTAAAAAACTTTATTATTAATATTACTATTTAAAATTTAAATAATTTGAAATAATTTATACATTTAAATGAATTAAAAATATTTGTATTATTATCTTTTAAAATGAAAGTTTTTTAAATATTTTATAAGTAAATTAAAATTTTGAACTGAAATTATATTACTATTATTATTAATTAAAATGTAAATTATTTGAAATAATGTATAAATTATTTTAAAATTATGTTATTATTAAATTATGTTATTATTAAAATGGAAATTATATAAAATTATTTATGAATTTCTTACAATTTATAGCTAAAATTAATTATTATTATTTAAAATAAAAATACTTGTAACTAATTTCTAAATTCAAATAAACTGAAAAAAGTGTTATATTATTATTATTATCATTATTATCATTTAAAATGTAAATTAATTAAAATAATTTATAAAAAATGTTTTTTACTGAAATAATTTTATTCTTATTATTTAAAATTTAAATTATTGAAAATAAAAATAGATGCAAATTGTAAATTTAATTATAAAATGAAGTTAATTTAAAATAATTTAGAAATGAATAATTAAAATTAACAGAAATTATTATCATATAAAATATAAATTATTTAAAATAATGCATCAATGAAATAAAATCATTAACTTAAATTGTATTATTATAATAGTTATTATTTAAAATATAAATTATTTAAAATTATTTATAAGTTATTGAAGATTATTAATTAAAATACTATAATTATTATTATTTAAAAATATATAAATAATTTAAAATAATTTATTAATTAAAAATATTAACTGGAAATTATTATTATCATTTAAAATGTAAATAATTTTAAATAATTTAAAAATACATTTAAATTATGAATTGAAATTATTTTATAAATATTATCATTTAAAATAATGTATAAATTAATAAAAATTATTAACTGAAATTGTTATTATTATAAAAAAAATAAGTGATTTTACATTATTTATAAATTACTTACAATTTTTAACTAAAATGATATAATTTATAAAATAATTTTAAAAGATTAAATAAAATTGTATTTTTAATAAAATTTATTTATAAATTACTAAAAATTACTAACTAAAATTATATCATTATTTATTAAAATCTGAACAAGTTTTATTTTATAAATAAATTTTTAACATTTATTTTATTTATTTAAATTTAATTTAATTAATTAAATCTATTAACTGGAAATTAGTATTATAATCATTTAAAATGTAAATAATTTTTAATAATTCATAAATACATTTACATTATTAACTGAAATACTAGTATTTTTATTATTAGTAGTATTAAAACAATTTTAAATGATTTAAAATGAACTAAAATGATGATTATTATTTAAAAAGTAAATAATTAAAATTAATTTATAAATTAAACTTTTATTTTATTATTATTATTACAATCACTTTTTTCATGACCTCCTTTACGATAAAATACTATTAAACCAAATCCTTTTAATTCAGTGATAATCCTAAATAAACATCTTATTTTTGTCCGTCCGCTCTCATGTCTCATGTCTCCCCAGCGCCGTGGTTTTCTATCCACTATTGTTTAGGACGTCCATCATGTAGTGAATGATGTTAATTGTAGGGAGGGGTGGGTCTGAAGCTGTAATTTAAAAGGAATATGTGCTGGATTTAGACTGAACGGTGGTTGGGGGCAAATGTACAGTAATGCGTCCCTCTGATTGGCTGGTTTTGTGTGAAGATGTCGGGACGTCCCGCTGGTTGTGATGTGGCCCCGACCCGCACCAAAAGCCGGAACTAAATTACAGCCCTGCAGGAATGTTGCAGTTGTTATTATTTTTCCGTCTTATAAAACGCTGGAAGATGTTTCCGAAAACGAGACTTTTTTTTTTTTAGGCGTCAGGGTTAAACTCGCCCTGCAGAAATGCTTAGTGAGGCAAACATGTCGATGCAAAGCCATGCAGGCTGGACGGGTCGGAGAAAGTGCAAAGTCTGAGTTTTCAAATGCTCTCTGAAAAGCTAAAGACAGACATTTTACACTGAAGGAGATTTAAACAGACTGTACGTCATGACAAAAAGTCATTGCAAGCATCCATTTTTCTTCGGCTTATTCACTTATTCATCAGGTGTCACCACAGCGGAATGAACCGCCAACTATTCCAGCATGTTTTATGCAGCGAATACCATGCCAGGCACAACCCAGTACTGGGAAACACCCATACACACTCATTCACACACAAACACTCATACACTACAGCCAATTTAGTTTATTCGGTTCACCTATAGCGCATGTGTTTGGATTGTGGGGGAAACCGGAGCACCTGAAACCCACGCCAACACGGGGAGAACATGCAAACTCCACAAAGAAATACCAACTGACCCAGACGGGGCTCAAACCAGTGAAATTCTTGCTTTGAAGTGACCACTGATGCCCTATTGTAAACATAATAATGATGATAATACAATTACAGATAATAATTTAATGCATAATGTATCAATTATTAAATAGAATTATGTCATTATAAGCTATTATTATTATTATTGATGAATCAAAATTACTAACTGTAATTTTATTATTATTATTATACATGAATCATAATTATTACCTGTAATTGTATTATTATTAACTGTATTATTATTATTATTGTTATTATTATTGAATCAAATTAACTGTAATTTTATTATTATTATTATAAATGAATCAATTATTACTTGTAATTGTATTATTATTAAGTGCATTTTTATTATTATTATTATTATTGAATCAAAATTATTAACAGTAATTTTATTATTATTATTATAAATGAATCAATTATTACTTGTAATTGTATTATTATTAAGTGCATTTTTATTATTATTATTATTATTATTGAATCAAAATTATTAACTGTAATTTTATTATTATTATTATTATTATAAACTAATCATAATTATTACCTGCAATTGTATTATTATTAATTGTATTATTATTATTATTATTGAATCCAAATTATTAAAAGTAATTTTATTATTATTATAAATGAATCATTTATTACCTGTATTATTATTAAGTGTATTTTTATTATTATTATAATTGAATTAAAATTATTCACCGTAATTTTATTATTATTATTATAAATGAATCATAATTATTACCTGCAATTGTATTATTATTAACTTTATTATTATTATTATTGTTATTATTGAATAAATTGAAGTGAAACATAATTATTACCTGGATTTATATTATTATTAACTGTATTATTATTCAATCTAAATTATTAACTGTAATTTTATTAGTATTATTGTTAATAAATCAAAATTTATAACTAAAATTGTATTATTAATATTATTTTACAATCAATGTTTTCATAACTTACTTACACAACCTAAACCTTACTTTTAAAATAACTGTGTTAAAATGTACAAGAATTTTCAAATATCTAATTTATATTAACATTTATTTTAAATTTAGTGTGTTTATATATATATATAAAGCACTTTATACAACAGTTCTGTCTGGTTCTTGAATCTGATTGGCTGATAGCTGTGCGATATTTTGCCAGTAACATCACACAAAGGCCTCTTCACCCTTCACCTCTGTGTATTACTCCGCCCACATACAGCAAGCAACAATTTGCCAGTAACATCACACAAAGGCCTCTTCACCCTCCACCTCTGTGTATTACTCCGCCCACATACAGCAAGCAACAAACAGGCTACAGTTTGACAAATATTACTGTTGTTAGACAACAAAATGTACTTTAAAGGCTTTTTTTTAGTCGAGAATGTAGTTGTTTAGATTGCAGTTTATTTGTAAGAATAGTGCCCATCTTAAAATATTTACAATTTCTGAGAGCTTGTCGGCAGCGGTTGACGTTGTCTATCCACAAGATGGCGCCAGATCCGCATAATAAGCCTTGCTCAGTGTGTTCTATTGAGCGAGAATTAAAAAGTTGAAAAACGGAAGCCTCGTGGTTTTTAAAGTGGACTGGATAGAGTCAATAAGAAGCTGCAAATAAGTAGCTGGATTCAGCCTTGTCCCTCCTTATCGCAAACACAACAGCAGTCTGGTGAGAAATCTCTTTAGATGAATGGCATTTCATGTCACGTTCAGCCTTATAATCTTAAAATGTGAGCAACATTTGCTGTTTTGTCATCACCTTAAAGCCAAATTTATACTTCTGCGTCAAGTGACCGGCGTCACTCACGGCGCATGCAACGCGCAGCTGTGCATTTATACTTCTGCGCGCTGTCTCTGTTGGTCTGAATTAACCCTTCCGAAACGCTAGTGGGCAGTGAGGTGTAAATGTTCCTCTGTGTCGAGTTTCCTCTCTGCTGTTTTGCTTTTCCTAAACACTTCCGGGATGTACAAGTGGCTCAAACTTGCTCATTTTGAGGCAGGAACCGGCGGACATGCAACAACTTTAACTATGAGGTAAACACAAAACAGAACTTTCCATCAGGAGCTCCTTCACGGGACTCCACACTTGTAAACAATCGCTACATTGGGCTCGCGTCCAGCTCGCGTCCAGCTCGCGCCATTCGCGCGGCTCTCAGTCCCGCCCAGACTCGTCAGCGCTACCAAGCCGACCAATCACAGAGCTTGCGCTACGCGTCGTTGCAACGTGTAGTTACAATTTTTGAGAGGTGCACGTCAGTGACGCCGACGGCGAAGGGCTATGCGTCAGCGCCGTAGCATACGCCGACGTTTGACGCAGAAGTATAAATCAGCCTTAAGGGGGTCACACACCAGAAGCCCCGCTTCACATTACGCTATAGAGAATCATTCAAATGCTAGCACTAAAGTGACGTTGGTGAATTAGTAACAGCTTCTGCTGTTCTGACGTCAGCTGCAGATGTGAATGGATGGCGGAAGAAAGTAGTTCCTAATACAAAAGGGCTTTAGACTCTCTGTGTTTGATTTTCTTTTTTATGTACAAGATTGTGTCGTCGAACTGTTGTATAAACGCAATAACACACTCGTAGCAGTGTGCTATGACTCTATATCTGGCCTCTCGCCAGTGCTGATATACAGCCATAGTACACTGCTACTCGTGTGATTTTGCTCATTTGAATTACCATTGTGTTTGAAATGTGCTATAGAAATACATTTGCTTTGTCTTGCCTTAACAAACCTCTGTCCTTGGCCAATCACATGCTCTCACGTTATTAAGCATTATTTAAATATATTATACATAGATATAAAAATACATTTAAAATAAGTAGTTGGCAGTTCATTCCGCTGTGGTGACCCCTGATAAATCAGGGACAAGTTGGAAGAAAGTTAATGAATGTTGCGTGTTTTATGATAATCGACCGTGCATTGTTTTCCGTTAACTGTATGCTGTTATAAAATTACCACGTTTAAGGTCTGTTTACTTTAAAAGTCACCGATCTACACTGCTTGACTGATATACAAAATAAAGTGGGTCTCAAAATGTACAAGAAGAACTGCATTATATTACATTGTTCAGCGTCATGTCTTTAAAATACGAACATTAATATTACCACTGTATTTTCATTAGAGTTTCAGCGCTCGCCTGCTGCTCCTGACGGCACTTGAGTTTAAACAGTTCTTCATCTCGTTTTATAATTGAACGACTAAATGAATGCCCAAGTCTATTTAATGGATTACATTCGAATTACATGACAACACTGCTTATGTAAAAGGAAAATAGTCACATTAAACTTTCACCGGAAGGATATCGGTGGGGGAAAAACACTAGCTGTACATATGCCAGTTCAGTGGAAGTGCTTGCGCTGGGTCACTGCAAAGTAAAAGTCCCTGTGCATTTACTCCAGTCCAGTCAGTAGGTGTGCATTGGTTGATTGACAGCTCCAGCAGCTCGAGGCTCTTGAGAGTGTTTCTGATAATCATCTGTGACTCTGACTGACCTGCAGGATCCTGATAAACATCACTGATCTGATCCTGATAAACACCACTGATCTGCAGGATCAAAAGCTGCTGAAACACAGCCTGAGGAGATGATGATCCACATCACCTTCAGTCCAGTGTTGGAGACCAGCAAACACATCAGAGAATACACCGCTGTTCACACACACACACACACACACACACAGCTCAGCTTTGGGAAATTCATATTTTTATCTTTTTTTTTTTTCAGTGAATACTGACAATATATATATAACCTCTGTGATTGGTCAGCTTGGTAGCGCTGACGAGTCTGGGCGGGACCGAGAGCCGCGCGAATGGTTACGCCGATCACTTGACGCAGAAGTATAAACCAGGCTTTAGATATGTGCTGAAACAATCTTCCCACCATTAAACAGAAATTGGGGAAAAAAATAAACAGGGGCACTAATAATACAGGGGGGCTAACAATTCTGACTTCAACTGTATATATATATATATATATATATATATATATATATATATATATATATATATATATATATATATATATATATATATATATATATATATATATAAAAATATACATACATACACACACACACACAGTGTAAGAAGATATTTATTAAGATTAGATTTTTATCAAAAACAAATACTGTGTATATACACTCAGTGGCCACTTTATTAGGTACAATCCTGCTCGTTAACAAATTTCTAATCAGCCAATCACATGACAGCAACTCAATGCATTTAGGCATGTAAAAATGGTCAAGACGATCTGCTGCAGTTCAAATCGAGCATCAGAATGGGGAAGATGATAGGTTGTTGGTGCCGGACGGGCTGGTCTGAGTATTTCAGAAACTGCTGATCTACTGGGATTTTCACGCACAACCATCTCTAGGGTTTACAGAGAATGGTCTGAAAAAGAGGAAATATCCAGTGAGCGGCAGTTCTGTGGGCGCAAATGCCTTGTTGCCAAAGGTCAGAGGAGAATGGCCAGACTGGTTCCAGCTGATAGAAAGGCAACAGCAACTCAAATAAGCACTCGTTACAACTGAGGTCTGCAGAAGAGCATCTTTGAACACACAACACGTCCAACCTTGAGGCAGAGGGGCTACAGCAGCAGAAGACCACACCGGGTGCCGCTCCTGTCAGATAAGAACAGGAAACTGAGGCTACAATTCACACAGCCTCACCAAAACTGCACAATAGAAGATTGGAGAAATGTTGCCTGCTCTGATGAGTCTCCATTTCTGCTGCCACATTCAGATGGTCGGGTCAGAATTTGACGTCAACAACATGAAAGCATGGATCCATCCTACCTTGTATCAACGGTTCAGGCTGGTGGTGGAGATGTAATAGTGTGGGGGATATTTTCTTGGCACACTTTGGGTCAAGCATCGTGTCTATGCCACAGCCTACCTAAGCTGACCATGTCCATCTCTTTTTGACCATCTTCTGATGGCTACTTCCAGCAGGATAACGTGCCATGTCATAAAGCATGAATCATCTCAGACTGGTTTCTTGAACATGACAATGAGTTCACTGTACTCAAATGGCCTCCACAGTCACCAGCGCTCATCCAATAGAGCACCTTTGGTATGCGGTGGAACTGCGGCAACGGCATGATGCTATCATGTCAATATGGAGCAAAATCTCTGAGGAATATTTCCAGTACCTTGTTGAATCTATGCCACGAAGGATTAAGGCAGTTCTGAAGGCAAAAGGCGGTCCAACCTGGTACTAGTAAGGTGTACCTAATAAAGTGGCCGGTGAGAGTATGACTGCTTTAATACTGTATTTTATGTTAAGATTCACTTTTTATCTCGTATTAAAAATGATTAATCATTTTACTTTAGTGAATTATACACTTACAACTTACAATAATAATATAAAACCTTTATTTATTAAGTAAAAGGTGGTTTTGACACTCTTCACTATGCTAAAATCACTCGTATCCTGTTGTTGGATTGTTGAGTAGATTAAAGTTATTAGTAACAAAAAATATGAACCTTTACTCTTCTGATTTTGATTGTAAAGCAATAATGTGCACCTTTTGTGAAGCTACTTGGAAACAATAATTATTGTGAAAAGCACTACACTATGGAAGCATATGATTAGTAAAGTTAATTTTGAAATGTAATATGCAAAATGGCAATGCAATATGTTCAACGTTAAATTCAATTAGCATTTTTCACAACCTATGTGCAACGGTATATGCGATTTAAGTAATATGATTTGCATTCGTCATTTCCAAACACAGATTTAATATGTAAATTGTACAAATAAACTTAAATTGAACTATGTGGTATTTCACAGCATTCACACCTACAGCCAAATAAAGCTCAACAGGTCAGAAATCCTCCATCTCAGCAGCTCAGATCACACATTTGCTCTGTTTACTGACCTGAAACACTATTGAGCTCTTGTGTTACCTGCTCAATCTGAGCCTGGCTCACCTGGAGACGCGACCTTTGACCTGCACAGGGTTACTGGAGCCTTCAGCTGCGTCTCTATTGCTGTGTTTACATCCGATTATTTTGAGGCACATTTTTAGGATATTGCAAAAATAGTGCTTAATAGAGATGCCAACTTGTGCATACATTTAAAAATGTGCATAAAAAAATATGAGTAGGATACAATTTTACGTCTGAAATTTATGATTTATAAAGCATAACTAGTCCTTACTTTAGATTAAGTCATAAAACTGGATGAAGTTAAGTTAATAAAGCAATTGTTAACATACAAATTGACTATTACTATATGCCTGAATAATCAAATATCTAAATGTTGATTTAAATAGTTTATTAATCATTTACTAACTCATTCTGAATGATCTTAAAAAAAAATCGGTAACACTTTATAATAACTACACACTATAAATCATTTATTAAGCATTAGCAAATAGTGAATTCATTATCTGTTAAGCATTAACTCTACATTAATAAACGTTAGTAAGCAGTTCATAACTGCAGCTACAAATGCTGTATTCTTGACTAATAACCACATTTAAAATGTGCTTAATAATTGTACTTTCATACTTTGCTAATGATTTATTTTTCATTACTAAATTAAGTATCGCATTATTTACAAACCAGTTGTATTTAAGAGTAGTTGAGGGTTTTTAGGATCATTCAGAATGAGTTAGTAAATGATTAATAAACTATTGAAATTACTGTTTATATGTCTTATTATTCAGGCATATACTAATGGCTACTATGTATGTTAATAAATGCTTTATTAACTCAACTTCATCTGGTTTTGACCTAATCTAAAGTGAGGACTATTCATGCTTTATAAATCCCTTATAAATGACAAATAAAGGCTCAGTTAAATTCTAAACAGGAAAAATGACATTATTCATTCCTTTTCGATTAAAGATACACAAATGAAACTGTACTTCAAATAAAAAAAATAAATATTTGAAGTACAGTTTCATTTGTGTATCTTTAATTGAATAGGAATGAATAATGTCATATTCAACCTGATCAAAATTCAACCTGATCTAAAATAAAATCACTGTAGAGTTTAAACATTACATTTTATTACATTGTTTAATTATTATATTGTTGTTTTATCCAGTTTTGTTGTATTTTGACACTGCTGTTATTCAGCAATGTTTAAACTTTACAGTAATTTTACATTTTAGACAAGATTGCAAAGATTATAGTTCATTTGATTCTGAGCCTTTAATAGTCATTTATAAGGGATTTATAAAGCATGAATAGTCCTCACTTTAGATTAGGTCACAAAACTGCATGAAGTTGAGTTAATAAAGCATTTATTAACATATTAGTTGACTATTAGTATATGCCTGAATAATAAGACATATAAACGTTGATTTTAATAGTTTATTAATCATTTACTAACTCATTCTGAATGATCCTAAAAACCCTCAACTACTCCTAAATACAACTGGTCTGTAAATAATGCAATGCTTAATTTAGTAATGAAAAATAAATCATTTACTAAGTATGAAAATACAATTATTAAGCACATTTTAAATGTGGTTATAAGTCAAGAATACAGCATTTGTAGCTGCAGTTATAAACTGCTTACTAACATTTATTAATATAGAGTTAATGCTTAACGGATAGTGAATTCAGTATTTGCTAATGCTTAATAAATGATTTATAGTGTGTAGTTATTATAAAGTGTTACCAAAAAATCCAACTATTCTTAAATAACTGGTTTGTAAATAATGCAATATTTAATTTAGTCATGAAAATATAATTATTATGCACATAATAAATGTAATTATAAGTCAGGAATAGAGCATTTGTATAGCTACAGTCATAAACTGCTTACTAACATTTATTAATTTATAGTTAATGCTTAGCAAACAATGAATTAACTATTTGCTAGTGTTTAATAAATGATTTATAGTGTTATAAAGTGCTAGCGAGTTTTCCTCTTCTCTCCATCTGTTTCCTCCTCCATCTTTTGACCACAGGACTGCAGATTTGGTGAACTGCAGGAGTGATTTGTGAATGTCTCTCCAATACCGCCACTAAAAATAACCCAGAGACGAACACCTCAGCTGGACTGTTCTGTGGGCAAATGACCCCTCACTCCAACCACCAAAAGATCCAGTCAGAATTACAATGAATTAGTCCAGTAATTACAGCAGAGCTGGGTTTGGGTAAAGCCGAGGGCTTCGACATATTCATCTGGTCGGAGAAAATTCCAGGCTGAAGTGAAAATAGCAACTTCAGGCCACATCAGGAGCATCGCCTTAAATAGACCCCCACAAAAAAGAGGGTTTGTAATGAGACCCCTTCATCCGCACGCCTATAAATCTGTCTTTCATGAGGGTTAGGGTACTTGCAGGAGATTTATCCATCAATTAGTATAAGCCTACAAGCGTACGTTGTCTTTTTTTAGGGTTAAAATGAACGCTTATAGCGAATCTGTTTAGAATTGTTGGTTCCCAGAAGAAAACTGAGAAATGAAGACTTTTAAAAAAAGGACCATTTTTAGAAGTGAAGTGCTTTGAAATGTTCAAAATCTTATTCAATGTTTGACGTAATCTCAAATTAAACATGAAGAGAGGGCGGGACATAGAGTAGCTCCTCCCCTTTTAAAGATAGAGCCAATAGTGTTTTGTTTTACCACAGCTCTGCCAGTGAGAGTAGTCATCAAATGAAAAGCCAATGAAAAGAAAAGGGCAGGACATTGCAGATACTAGAGAGTATTTGATTGGTCAGAAGATATGATGAGAAGCTGAAGTATGAGGTGACGTCAAAAAACCCTTGAACCATTTGGAACCTTGAACTATCAGCAACAATACTCAGGTAGGCTGTGGCGTTAACACGATGCTCAATTGGTACTAATGTGCCCAAAGTGTGCCAAGAAAATATCCCCCACACCATTACACCACCACCACCTGCCTGAACTGTTGATACAAGGCAGGATGGATCCATGCTTACATGTTGTTGATGCCAAATTCTGACCTGACCATCTGAATGTGGCAGCAGAAATGGAGACTCATCAGAGCAGGCAACGTTTCTCCAATCTTCTATTGTGCAGTTTGGGTGAGCCTGTGTGAATTGTAGCCTCAGTTTCCTGTTCTTAGCTGACAGGAGTGGCACCCGGTGTGGTCTTCTGCTGCTGTGTCCCATCCGCCTCAAGGTTGGACATGTTGTGTGTTCAGAGATGCTCTTCTGCAGACCTCAGTTGTAATGAGTGCTTATTTGAGTTACTGTTGGCTTCCTATCAGCTGGAGCCAGTTTGGCCATTCTCCTCTGACCTCTGGCATCAACAAGGCATTTGCGCCTGCAGAACTGCCGCTCACTGGATATTTTCTCTTGTTCAGAGTACACCCTTATTCTCATGCACAACACTTTGTGTTCGCTATGAAAGAAAAAACATATGAAATACTTTTTGTAATCATTAGTCTATAATGCAATATGATTATGTAAATGATGTGCACGCTTTCAGTTTCATTTTTCTATTCTTTCTATCAGCTGGAACCAGTCTGGCCATTCCCCTCTGGCATCAACAAGGCATTTGTGCCCGCAGAACTGCCGCTCACTGGATATTTTCTCTTGTTCAGACCATTCTCTGTAAACCCTAGAGATGGTTGTGCGTGAAAATCCCAGTAGATCAGCGGTTTCTCAAATACTTAAACCAGCCCGTCTGGCATCAACAACCATGCCACATTCACTTAAATCCCCTTTCTTCCCCATTCTGATGCTCAGTTTAAAGTGCAGCAGATCATCTTGACCATGTCTACATGCATTGAGTTGCTGCCATGTGCTTGACATATTAGAAATAACGAGCACTTTGACAGGTGTACCTAATAAAGTGGCCGGTAAGTGTATACTCACCAAGGCTGCATTTATATGGTCATAAAATAATAACTGCTAAATATTATTATTGCATTTTAAAATAACTTATTTTTTTATAATGTGATTCGAAGCTGAATGTTTACATAATCCTTCAAAATTTATTCTAATATGATGATTTGATGGTAAACTTTATCATTATTTTTATTATTATCGATGTTGAAAACTTTCCCAGCATGGTACTGGATTACAGCTGGAAGGGCATCAGCTGCGTAAAACATATGCCAGAGTAGTTGGTGGTTCATTCCGCTGTGGCGACCCCTGATAAATAAAAGACTAAAGCCGAAGCAGTGCATTTTATTTTTCAATATCCCTGAATTATTATTTGGAATTGCAAAACTATGTAAGATTAAAAACATCGCTACTGTCTTTAAAAATAGTTTTTAGCATCTTTTCTTTAGCAGCTTTTTATTTTTTCAAGAGTTCACACTTAGCTGATGATTGATAAAGCGTGTTTGGCATGCTGTCCCGGGAGAGAGCCCTGAGCTCATAGGATCCTCGAGCCCGGGGCTCCCTCCCGTTTGCAAGGCGAGAGGGGAGTTTGAGCTCAGGTAGATCTGGAGAACTCCCCTGCTGTAGTAGCTAATGAACAGATAGTGAGTGCTCTTAAGAAATAAATATATGGGATCATGTCTATGGTGCTGATTTAAATTAGTTAATTAACTTAAGTTGAATGCTTTTGGATGGTGGGAGGAAACCGGGGAACCCAGGGGAAACCCATGTGAGCACGGGGAGAACGTGTAAACTCTGCACAGAAATGCCGGCTGGCTTGGTAAGGACTAGAACCAGTGACGTTTTTGCTGTGAGGCAACAGTGCTAACCACTGGGCTACCGTGCCACCCATATAGGAAGGAAGGAGGAGTAGTGGTGGAAGGGGGGGTTCTTCAAAACATAGATGGCTGTTGTATGAAACTGAGGGTATTTATAGTGGCTTAGGAATCGTCTGATTGCTAATTTATAAATTGAATAATGCAGGACCGGCTGCAAGCAATCATAAACTAATTTCGATCACATCCTATCAAATTAGTTTAAAAATAAACTTCACAAAGTGTTTATATAAATACAGGCAAAATTATTCATCCTCCTGCATGTGATTTTTTTATTCTATTACAGATATTTCCCAAGTGATGTTTAACAGATCAAGAAAATGTTCACCGTATTTCCTTTTTTCTGGAGAAAGTCTTTGCTATGTGCCAGCAGGGATTGGTTATTTATGTTTGTATTATGTGTCTGATTATGTT
Source organism: Danio rerio (assembly GCF_052040795.2). NCBI lineage: Eukaryota > Metazoa > Chordata > Actinopteri > Cypriniformes > Danionidae > Danio > Danio rerio. The sequence goes on along the minus strand of NC_141022.1, from coordinate 59,025,717 downwards.
TTTCTTTCTATCACCCCAGTTCACGTCCTTGTTTTTGTCCACTGCTGTTCCTGATTTGCTGGTTCACCTACAATTGGTACAACCGCTTACAATTGGTTCAACTTGCTATTCATCTTTTCTCTGCCTGCAGTTTTTCACTGTTTGCTCGATTTGGTATTGTTTCTGTGCTCATAGACAGACAGACAGACAGACAGACAGACAGACAGACAGACAGACAGACAGATAGATAGATAGATAGATAGATAGATAGATAGATAGATAGATAGATAGATAGATAGATAGATAGATAGATAGATAGATAGATAGATAGATAGATAGATAGATAGATAGATAGATAGATAAAGATGGATGGACAGGTAGATAAATGGATGGATAGATAGAACGATAGAAGGATGGATAGATGGATTAATGATAGAGAGAATAATAAAACAATAGAAAGACAGACAGATTGATGGATGGATGGATAGATGGATGGATGGATGGACGGATAGATAAAATGATAAATGGATAAATAGATAAAACAACAGAAGGATGGATAGATAAATAAAACGATGGATGGATGAATGGGATAGATAGATAGATAGATGATAGATAGATAGATAGATAGATAGATAGATAGATAGATAGATAGATAGATAGATAGATAGATAGATAGATAGATAGATAGATAGATAGATAGATAGATAGATAGATAGATAGATAGATAGATAGATAGATAGATAGATAGATAGATAGATAGATAGATAGATAGATAGATAGATAGATAGATAGATAGATAGATAGATAGATAGATAGATAGATAGATAGATAGATAGATAGATAGATAGATAGATGCAACCAGACTCCCCTAGATTGCCCAAAGGTTGTAACATTTTGGGGGCTCGTCCGGGATAATCAACCTCCCAACATTAATTTCTGAGGATTTTTCTTATATTTTGTCTGAAATAAAAGTCATATTTAATAATAATAATAATAAAGGATAAATATTATTAGCCCCTTTAAGGAATTATTTTTCAATTAAATTCAGATCAAATCACTGTTGTCACTTTAACCTAGTTAAGCCTTTAATTTGCTCTAGTAAATAAAGAATTTAAATATTTTGTACTGTAATCAGAACTATTATAATTAAAATAAATTATAAAAAAATTGTAAATGGCACTTTTGAAATATTTGGAAAAGTGTATATGAAGCAGCAAATAATAATAATAATAGTAATAATAATAATAATAATAATAATAGTTTCTGAAGCAGCAAATCAAAGTCATCTCTTCAAAACCTGGTCACATCTTGATTCGCAGGACATTCCCTCTGTCCTGATGTCAAACAAATGTCTCAAATGCACAAACAGACGGCTCTATTTCTAGGGCTGGTTGGTACTCGGTGTCTCCGCACGGCCTGTTTGCAATCTCAAACCCACAGTGGCTTTTTACATGATCACTAATTCGCAAACGCGGTCGAGGCAGGAATTCATGCGCCGCGTTACTGTTTTGCTGTTGCCATGCACATGTGCTAAAATATCACTGAGGTCCGTCGAAGAGTCCACTAGAAAAAAGAAACGAATCTGCACAGAGAAGAAAGTATGCAGACGGAGAGCAAAGCCAAAGCAGCAGCAGGAAAAGCCCGATGTTTTCAGAAGCGGCGTGTAAAACCCACAGCTGCGCAACCTATCAGACTTTCCAGACTCGCACACTAGTGAGTGGCCTTGCTAAATTCCCTACATAGGAATCTGACCACTAAGGCAGCATTCTATTGGAAATGGAATCTCATAAGTGGCCAGTTTAGAGCTTTCCTTACAGTTAAAGGGTTAGTTCACTCAAAATGGGAAATTAGAGCTTTATTTTCAGTCCAGGATCATCGTCTACATTTTAGTGAAACAAAAAATATGCTCTCTAAATTTTTGCGAATCTGAAATGCATTACTCAAGGTACACTTTGTTGCACATTTTAGATAACAAATCCACTAGAGGGCGCTGTCTACGTTTTATGAATATGAAATTCGTTATTTTTGGTATGTTTTGTTCTATCTGGTGACAAATCCACTAGAGGGTGCTGTCTACAATTTACGAATCTGAAATAAGTTGATTAGGGTATGTTTTGTTCTACTTTTCTGGTGCCAAATCCACTAGAGAGCGCTGTCTACAATTTACGAATCTGAAATACGTTGATTAGGGGATGTTTTGTTCTACGTTTTGGGTGACAAATCCACTAGAGAGCACTGTCTACATTTTACAAATCTGAAATATGTTACTTGTGGTAAGTTTGGTTCTACATTTCAGGTGACAAACCCACTAGAGGGCATCGTCTACAATTTACGAATCAGAAATACGTTGATTAGGGTATGTTTTAGTCTACATTTCAGGTGACAAATCCACTAGAGGGCTGTTTATATTTTATGAATCTGAAATACGTTGATCAGGGTATATATTGGTCTACATTTCAGGTGCCAAATTCACTAGAGGGCGCTGTTTACATTTTATGATTTTTACTCAGGGTACGTTTTGTTCTACGTTTCAGATGACAAATCCACTAGAGGGCGCTGTTTACATTTTATGAATCTTACTCAGGGTACGTTTTGTTTTACGTTTCAGGTGACAAATCCACTAGAGAGCACTGTCTAAAATTTAAGAATCAGAAATACGTTGATTAGGGTATGTTTTTGGTCTACATTTCAGGTGCCAAATCCAGTAGAGGGCGCTGTCCACATTTTATGAATCTGAAATACGTTGATCAGGGTATATTTTGGTGTACATTTCAGGTGACAAATCCACTAGAGGGCGCTGTTTACATTTTATGATTTTTACTCAGGGTACGTTTTGTTCTACGTTTCAGGTGACAAATCTACTAGTGGGCGCTGTTTACATTTTACAAATCTAAAATATGTTACTTAGAGTATGTTTTGCTCTAGGTTTCAGGTGGAAAAATCTCCTTGGGGGCGGTCTACATTTTAAAAATCTGAAATACGTTACTCATTGTACGTTTTGTTCTACATTTAAGGTGACAAATCTACTACAGGGCGCAGTCTACATTTTAAATATCTGAAATATGTTACATAGGGAAAGTTTTGTTCTACATTTCAGGTGACAAATCTACTAGAGGGAGCTGTCTACACTGTATGAATCTGAAATACATTACTTAGGGTACGTTTAGTTGTACGTTTCAGATGACAATCCACTCGCAGACGCTGTCTACATTTTATGACTCTGAAATACGTCACTTAAGGTAGATTTTTTTTTTTTAGGTGACAAATCTACTAGAGGGCGCTGTCTACATTTTTATGAATATGAAATGCGTTACTTGTGGTATGTTTTGTTCTACCTTTCAGGTGAAAAATCTACTAGAGGGCGCTGTCTACAATTTACAAATCAGAAATTTGTTATTTAGGTTACATTTTGTTCTTTGTTTCAGGTGATTTATTCACTAGAGCGCACTGTCTACATTTTACAAATCTTGGGGTACATTTTGTTCAGTCTCGGGTGACTTATTCACTAGAGGGCGCTGTCTACATTTTATGAATCTAAAATACGTTTTTAATGGTAGGTTTTTTTCTACGTTTCAGGAGACAAATCTCTTAGAGGGTACTGCCTACATTAAAACGTAAAATACGTTACTCTAGTCACATTTTGTTGAATGTTTCAAATGACAAATCAATCAGAGAGTGCTGTCTATATTTTTGCAAAAACATAAAATATGTTACTCGGGTCACATTTTGCTGCATATTCAGATTAAAAATCCACTAGAGGGCGCCGGTCACATTTTTGCAAATTTGAAATACGTTACTTAGGGTAAGTTTAGTTGTACGTTTCAGATGAAAAATACAAAAGAAGGTGTTGTCAACATTTTTGTGAAATGTAAATTGCATTCACCCAGATACGTTTTGTTGCACATTTTGCATGACAAATCCACTAGAGGGCGCTGTCTGCATTTTTGCGAAATATAAAATACGTTGTTCTGGATAAACTTATTTCAAATGACAAATCCTCTAAATGATGCTGTCTACATTTTAGCGAATATGAAATACGTAACTTAGGGAAAGTATTGCTGCACGCTTCAGATGACAACTCCACTAGAGGGCACTGTCTACATTTTTACGAATCTGAAATACGTTTTTAACGGTACATTTTGCTCTACGTTTCAGGAACCGAATCTCTTAGAGGGTGCTGCCTACACTGAAACGTAAAATACATTGCTCCAGTTGCGTTTTCTTGCAAGTTTCAGATGAGAAATCCACTAGAGGGTGCTGTCTACATTTTTGGTAATTCTTAAAAATATCACTTAGGGTATGTGTTTGTATGTTTCAAGACAAATGCAGTTGATGTTGCATTTTTGCGAGTTTGAGATATATTAATTGGTGTACTTTTTTTGTACCTTATTTCAAATGACAAATCCTCTGGCGGATGCTGTCTACATTTTAGCGAAAATGAAACTTAGGGAAAACTTACTTAGGGAAAGCTTCAGATGACAAATCTACTAGAGCAGTGGTTCTCAAACTGTTTTCATCAAGTACCACCTCAGAAAAAAATTGTCTCTCCAAGTACCACCAAAATGAGCAGTATTGAAATACAGTAGCGTAGTAGGACCAGTAAAGCAGCTACAACTCTGCACAGTTAAAAAAACGTGGCAGACTACCTCAGAAATATAGGCTATATGTCATATTATATACATCATTTTTGATAAATTTTTAAATATATGTAGCATGTACATGACATATTTCATTCCTCCGCATACCACTAGAAGGAAGCCCAGTTTGAGAACCACTGTACTAGAGGGCACTGTGAAGTTTTTGTGAATCTTTTTGTTGTTGAGTTATTTTTGTTCCGAAAAACTTTGAGCTACTATTGGTCCGTGATGATTACACAATCGATGGGTGTGTCCTGGAACTCCGCCTTCTTTTTTAAACTTTTTTTCCCCCTTAAAACAAGAACTCTGTTCGAAGTTTACCAAAACCTTTCCATAGCGTATTTTTTGCTGTAATTGGTGAACAACAATGACTTAAACTAAAATAAAAAATACATTTAGTTTAAAACAATAACTCTAACTGGAAGAAAAATGAAAAAAACTGTAAACAACATGTTGATGATGTATTTAAACACTGCACTGATCTGATGTGTTTATTGATGTTTGATTGATCCTCCTCATCCGAGCATGTCAGTGTAATAAATGCGAGTTTATTACATAACAACAGCATGGTTTTCCACAACACACAGGATATGTTGACGCACGGCTCTGATTTCAGCCATTATGTACAGTAAATCACACGATGGAATTTTCTGCATGAACTTGCAAGACTAAAAGCTAAATACTTGAGCAAATACAATGTAAAATAATCTCAAGCAAAAAATGCAAGAACAATCTCGTTTATAATTATTTACAGCAGTTTTTAATCACAATTTTCTACTAATATAAATATATGTTATATAATATAAAATAATTTTTGTTCCTAAAATTTTGTTTATTTTTTATCTATATCACACAAGGATTTATTAAATTAAATTATTTTCTTTTTGGCTTAGTCCCTTTAGTCATTTGGGGGGGAATGCACTGCCAACTTATCCAGCATATGTTTTTTTGCAGAGGATGCCCTTCCAGCTGCAACCCATAACTGGGAATTCCCCAATAGCGCATGTGTTTAATGTATTTTAATGTATTTAATTTGAATGTCATTCAATCATTACTATTATTTTAATTTAGTTTATTGTTTGCTTTTATTTAATTTCATTTTATCTTAATTTATTTTATTGTTATTATCACTAATTATTTTTATGATTATTTTTTTTCTTCACTGCTGCCTTTGACTTGCTCAGGCTGGGTCAGTAAAGCAGTTCAATAAGAACGTAAAATAATAACCTTCATATTAAACTGAACTGAATTATCACTATAAACTAAACCAGCAGTCTGACGATGTTCAGTTATTATCTATATTCTGTGTAAAGCTTGCATTGTGTAAAGCACTAAAGAAGTAACTCGTCTAGTAGACTATCATTAACATAGGGCAGTTAATGCGGAGTCGGCATCATAATCCTCATCACCATAGCGACCATGTATCCAAACACACACACACTGACACACACACACATACACACAAACTGGAGGAGGTAAATTTGGTAACAAACATCCACCTAATGCGCACTTTCACACAGTAACTCTACCTGCCGTCCGTCACCATAAACCTGTGCAATGCTGTTTGACCTGTTGAACGATAACACTCAGACAATTCATGGAAAAAGACACGGATACTTAAAACTGATCAATGGACTAAATATTTACCTGTTAGTGGTGGGGCTATTATTATCTCTGGCTTAAACTCACATAAAAACTATGAATTAAATGAAACTTGAGTGAAACCAATTGTCAATTTAACAACTTTAACAGTATAATGGGATTAGGCAAAGATTTGCACAAGTGTGTTCATGCATGTTAATGTACAATAAAAAAAGTTTTTAGCCTACATTCAAAGATCATGCAAAAAAACAAAAAATCTAAATTGCTTTATTACAATTTTATCATTTCCGTCTTAAATAAAATTAAAAAAAAAAAAAACTAAATAAAACAAGAAAATAAAAATTAAGTAAAAAATAAATAAATAAATAAATAAATAATTAAATTAAGTAAGACAAAAATAATTAAAAATAAAATAAAAAACTTAAATAAAATAAAAAACATAATAAAAATAAAATAAATCCAAACTAAATTAAATTAAAATAAAATAAACAAAACAAAATAAAACAAAACAAAACAACGTGAAACAAAACAAAATAAGAATAAAAAACAAAGTAAAATAAAAACAAAATAAAATAAAACAATATATAAAATAAAACAAAATATATAAAAATAAAACAAAACAAAACAAAAATATAAAAACAAAAACCATATAAAAAAAACAAAATAAAACAAAATAAAAAATAAATAAAACAAAATACAACAAATAAAAAAATATATTAAAATAACATAAAACTAAATAAAATAAAACAAAAATAAAACAAAAATAAAATTAAATAAAAAAATAAATAAAACAAAACATTCATTCATTTTCTTTTCGGCTTAGTCCCTTTATTAATCTGGGGTCGCCACAACGCAATGAACCACCAACTTATCCAGCATATGTTTTACGCAGTGGATGACCTTCCAGCTGTAACCCATCTCTGGAAAACATCCACACACGCTCATTTACACGCATACACTACAGACAATTTAGCCAACCCAATTCACCTGTACCACACGTCTTTGTACTGTGGGGGAAACCAGAGCACCCGGAGGAAACCCACATGAACACAGGGAGAACATGCAAACTCCACAATGAAACACCAACTGACCCAGCCGAGGCTCGAACCAGCAACCCTTTTCTGTGAGGTGAACGTGCTAACCACTGCGCCACCGTGCAGCCGCATTAATGCTTTAACTATGAAATATTAAAAATAAAATGCTTGATAATGCAAAATATGTTTGGCATGTAAGCAATAGTTACTTGTGTGTGTGTGTTTGTGTGTGTGTGTGTAAATCATGGAAAAATGTAGGATACTTTTTTTTAAGCTCAAATTGTGATCAATTTTGTGGCAATTTGATTATCAATTGATATTTTTCTCCATGTGCACTCTGTGACCGAGCAAACACACTGAGAGACGCTGATAAAGTCATGTTCAGGATTGAGGTCATGGGTCAGAAATCAGGTTTTGTGATGATATTGGCTAATAAATCACTGCGTAACTGTGCCATAAACTCAGTCAGTGTGTGAAGAAACAGGCCAACGAGTTTCTGATGAATGTATGACTATATTTCAATATATTTATTTCTTCTTACACTGACCAATTAAATAAATATATAATGCAGAACAATTAAAAAACAAAAACAATAATGGGGCGAAAAGGTAGCACAGTGGGTAGCACTGTCGCCTCAAAGCAAGAAGGTTGCTGGTTCGAGTCCCGGCTGGGTCAGAGTGCATTTCTGTGTGGAGTTTGCATGTTCTCCCCGTGTTGGCGTGGGTTTTCTCAGGGTGCTCCAGTTTCCCCCACAGTCCAAACACATGCGCTGCAGGTGAAAAGAATGAACTAAATTGGCCGTAGTGAATGAGTGTGTATAAGTTTGTGATTCAATTCAATTCAGCTTTATTTGTATAGCGCTTTTACAATGTAGATAGTGTCAAAGCAGCTTCAGAAGGAAAATAATATAATTATAATCGATGAATAATTGTATTTGTAATCTTGACTAATTTTTTGTTTGCTGAATTAATAAAAAAACAAATAAAACAATTACCAGTATTAATTACAAATTATAATATATATTTTGCCTTGCATACAAACATATATATATATATATATATATATATATATATATATATATATATATATATATATATATATATATTTCGGAGGATAGTAAAGAGTTGTGATTGAATTTGTGATTAATTACTCAATATAATTTTATATCTTTAATATATTAAGGACTTTTATCTCCTTTCTATTCTTTGGTAAATATGACATTATATTGACTGAATCCTTGCTGAATAATTATTTTTAAAAATAAATAAAATAATATAAAAACGGATATCATTGGGAAAAAAACAATATATATATTTTATATATAATTTATAAATGGATATGTTTTAATTCACGTTTTTCTCCATTATATTTATAAATGAATGAAAATTTCAAAGAAAACAACATTTATTGGAAGACATTTCATTGAGGATGTAATATTGATTAATAGTGTTACTACTGAATATATATATATATATATATATATATATATATATATATATATACACACACATATATATATATATATATATATATATATATATATATATACATATATATATATATATATATATATATATATATATATATATATATATATGAGAAGTTGCATTAATTAATTATAAGAATTATTTAGTCTTTTTGTGTAGGCTTGTAGGGTACATGCAGAAGGACTTTTCAGTTAAATTAATCCCGTTAAAGTGTTTCCGGTGAACTGTTGTATCATTATAAAATCGACTCGTTTAAGATGTTTTGTTTAAAAATCTATGAATTGCACTGCCTAGTTGATATACGATATAAAGTGGGTCTCGGACGGTACAAGAAGCACTGCATTAAAATATACCGTTCAGCATCATGTGTTTAAAATATGCTAATTTAATTTACCACAGTATTTTCAGGGCTGGCCTGCTGCTTTAAGGGTCTCTCATGTTGTTTTAACAACTAATTGAATGCTTAAGTCTGTTTAACTGACTATACTTTAATTAAATGACATTATCGCTGTTAAACCGCATATGACATTGACAAATATTCATGTTAACCTTTCACCGGAAGTTTCTATCTCTCTCTGCTCACCTGTTGCTGCGTTGCGTAACATTAGAGTCTGCTTTTCTACCGCTCCTCTTCAGCCTGTGTGTTTTACTGACTCATTAACTCTTATCTTTCGCAATTGCAGGTGAAAGAATTCCTGGAGGTGTTTTTTTTATCGGCGCGCCTCCGCGTTTGACGTCACTCGCGCATTCTCGTGATCAGGGCTTCCCTCTGTGAACGCGCGTTACCAGGCAAAGGGATTCCGCGATTAAACAAAACACGGGGGTTCCGTGCGGCGCTGCCCGTGATCCGCTCCGGTTTCACAACACGGTCAGATTACACAGTCAGTAAAACCGGTCGAATTATTACCCCAGGCTTTATCCGCTGACTTTCACACACTGTGGCCTATTTTCATCTCATGCTCACCGGAAATGCAGTTAAGCAATGCTGATTGTAAGGTAAGTTCTAGAAGGGTTCCAGCTACGGCCGGAAGTTAACGATTATTTTTAATATGTATTAAATTGTCCATCAATTCCAACCTTAAACCCAACCATCCCAGTAATGTGGAAACAGTAACTATACTGAGTATTATTCATTATTTATTCAATTATAATTCTATTAATTCCGTCTTTAAACGCAACCATCACACATTACTCAATGTGAAATCAGTAATTATACCGAGTATTATTCATTATTTATTCAATTATCCATTAATTGTACCTTATTAACGTCTACCCCAACCCTAAACTGTTTTACACTTTTATACCCATACTGCAATTTCCACATAAATATAGGGCGTACATACACTCACTGGCCACTTTATTAGGTACACCGTTCTACTTGCCTTCAGAACTGCCTTAATCCTTCATGAGATCATGCTGAGATTTTGCTCTATATTGACATGATAGCATCACACAGTTGCTTTAGATTTGTTGGCTGCACATCCATGATGCCAATCTCCCGTTCCACCACATTCCAAAGGTGCTCTATTGGATTGAGCGCTGGTGACTGTGGAGGCCATTTGAGTACAGTGAACTCATTGTCATGTTCAAGCAACCAGTCTGAGATGATTCACGCTTTATGACCTGGTGCCAGCAGAAGATGGAGACACTATGGTCCATAAAGGGATGGACATGGTCAGCAACAATACTCAGGTAGGCTGTGGCGTTGACACAATGCTCAACTGGTACTAATGGGCCCAAAGTGTCCCAAGAAAACGTCCCCCACCAGCCTGAACTGTTGATACAAGGCAGGACGGATCCATGCTTTCATGGTGTTGGCACCAAATTCTGACCCGATTACCCGAATGTGGCAGCAGAAATCTAGACTCATCAGACCAGGCAACGTTTTTCCAATCTTCTATTGTCCAGTTTAGATGAGCCTCAGTTTCCTGTTCTTCGCTGACAGGAGCGGCACCCAGTGTGGTCTTCTGCTGCAGTAGCCCATCTGCCTCAAGGTTGGATGTGTTGTGTTTGTCCTGGGTTGGGCTGAGGTTTTAATCATACATCTCTGACGGAAAGTTTTTTTTTTTTTTTCAAAATTGGTAACTTTTCCTCCTCTACGGCACCGTTAACGTGTGGTCTTCCCCAAGCCTCGATTTTAGCACCTTCTCTCTATAGGTTATAATTTCAGGAATATAGCCTGCAGTTTTATCTTTATGCAGACAATACACAAATCTGTCTGTCACTCAAAAAGGAAAACGAGTCATCTGTTGTGAACTCCTTGTCACTGTGCCTGGAGGAGGTAATAGCATGGCTTTCTGAGTCAGTTATTATTCAAAATCCCAAAGGCCCACATCAAAAGTAAGGGACGAACATGCATTTGCCATAGCAGGTCCTCGCCTCTGGAACACGCTGCTGTTAGAACTTAAAAAAAGGCTGTGGTAGTATCTTAATCAGGCAAAATTGTTCTGCTTTTTTATGTTACATCTTTTATGCTCTCGCATTATGTGCCTATTGCTGTTGTTTGTTATGACCATACTTTTTGTTTATTCTTTCTCTGTAAAGCACTTCGTGCGGCCTTGTGGTAGTTGGAAACGTGCCATATAAATAAACTAAACTTGAACTTGTGCATTCAGAGATGCTCTTCTGCAGACCTCAATTGTAACGAGTGCTTCTTTGAGTTACTGTTGTCTTTCTATCAGCTTGAACCAGTCTGGCCATTCTCCTCTGACACCAACAAGACATGTGCACCCGCAGAACTGCCGCTCACTGGATATTTCCTCTTGTTCAGACCATTCTCTGTAAACCCTAGAGATGGTTATGCGGGAAAATCCCAATAGATCAGCAGTTTGCAGCAGCGTCTGACACTAACAACAATGCCACGTTCAAAGTCACTTAAAATCCCCTTTCTTCCCCATTCTGATGCTCACTTTGAACTGCAGCAGATCATCCTGACCATGTCTAAATGCACTGAGTTGCAGCCATGTGATTGGCTGATTAGAAATGTGCGTTAACGAGCAGTTGGACAGGTGTACCTAATAAAGTGGCCGCAGACTATATATAAACACAGTGTATAACCAGAATTAAGATTCCAGAAAAAAATAAGTACAGTTGGAGTTTTTAAGTTAATATTCCAAACACAAATTATCACCAAATACACTTAAAAACATTTTTTTTTAGAAATAACGTGATATAATTTGTGTTATAATTCAAAACTGTATCATAAAAAATTTGCTTTTGAAAATAATAGGCTTGTCCTGAAGACGCAAAAATGTACCCACATTTCTCGAATCGCACACACACACACACACACACACACACACACACACACACACACACACACACACACACACACACACACACACTGCATATTTAAAACCAAGAGCAATTAGACGAGGTTTTCTCAATATGTACTTTATGATGCTCGATGTGTACAGAGTCAATGATTTCAGTGAGATTACAGTAATATTTCTACAGGAATACAATTGTCAAATTTCAGCACATTCAGTACCGCAGTAAACATGGTAAACTGCTCATTTCATCCATTTTCAAGGCAAAATTAAAGACAAATCAACGTTACAGAAAAAACTAATTATATTTAATTCGCTGTTTTCACAATGGCACCATGGTCGATTTCAGATTTGTGTCGAATAGTCTTCGAGTGTAATTCTGCATGTCAGCAGAGAAGTAAACACAAGTTTGTCTATTGTAACAGATAATACTGAAACACGTGAACACTACAGGCAGAATAAACAAGAAAATAAAACTAAAAAATATAGAAATACCATCAAAAATACTGAATGTGAACAATATCTGGACGTCCCTGACGGAAAACACTACATTAAATGCATCTTCTATCAAGTGTAAAGCGGTTCAGTTTGGACTAAGATGATATTCGTTTGACCTTTAAGGGATTTGACAATAAAAGTAAACACAAGTGCAACAGACAACAGGCTGTGTGTGACCTTAAAGGGACAGTGCGCCAAAAAATGTATTTCCTTACCATTTACTCAAAGTCAAGTGGTTCAAATTTCTAACTTTATTTCCTTCTTCTGCTGAATACAAAAGATATTTTGAAAAATGTTGGGGAGGGAAAATAAAGCGCTAAAAAAATACTATGATAGTCAATGGTTGCTTTTCCCCCCAGAATTCTTCAGTATATCTTCCTTTGTGTTTAAAAGGAAGAAACTCAAATATGTTTGGAGCTTGAGCAGAATACAGAATAAGATATTTTGAAGAATATTGGGGGGGAAATAAAGAGCTAAAAATACTCATTAGTTAATAGCTAATTGTTCCAGCATTCTTCAGTTTATCTATCTATTTTTTTTAATTCAACAGAAGAAAGAAACTCAATATGTTTCTAACGCAAGTAGAATAAAGAATAAGATATTTTGAAGAATGTTGGGGAACTAAAAAAAGGTAAAAATACTAAGGAAGTCAATGGCTGATATTTACAGCATTCTTCAGTATATCTTCCTTTGTGTTCGACAGAAGGAAGAAACTCAAACATATTTGGAGCTTGAGAATAATACTAAATGAGATATTTTGAAGAATGTTGGGGAGGAAATGAAGAGCTAAAAATACTGTGGTAGTCAATGACTGCTTTTTCCAGCCTTCTTCAGCATATCTGTCTTTGTGTTCAACAGAAGGAAGATTCTCCAACATGCATTGGGTAGAATACAAAGTAAGATATTTTGAAGAATGTTGGGGAACAAGAAGAGCCGAAAATACTAAGGAAGTCAATGGCTGATATTTACAGCATTCTTCAGTATATCTTCCTTTGTGTTCAACAGAAGGAAGAAACTCAAACATATTTGGAGCTTGAGAATAATACTAAATGAGATGTTTTAAAGAATGTTGGGGAGAAAATGAAGAGCTAAAAATACTATGGTAGTCAATGACTGCTTTTTTCACCCTTTTTCAGTATATCTATCTTCCTTTGTGTTCAACAGAAGGAAGATTCTCCAACATGCATGGGTAGAATACAAAATAAGATATTTTGAAGAATGTTTAATCCTTTAGTTTATCTTCCTTTGTGTTCACCAGAGGAAAGTAACTCAAACAGGTTTGGAGGCTGAGTAAATGATGAAGGAATTTCCATTTTTTGTGTAAACTGCCCCTTTAAGACCGTTCAGTCGATAAATAATCACAAACTGTAGAAAAAATAACCTGAAGCGTTTACAGTAAGAACGCATCTGAAATGTGACACACTCCTTTGAGATGTGATGCAGAATCATCGCTGCGCTATTAATGACACATTAATGAGAGAAATGATTCCTGTTTACTGTCTCACACACAAACATCTGCAGTATGTCGATCACAGTCCTGAAATCACTTCCGGATATATGAGGAAAGCAGAATCTGTTTTAAAGTCACTACTAAATTTGAGGGGAATGTGGGAACCTTGTTTATGCCATGGAGAAAAAAAAGTAATTGCGAGTTTGAAAATTTTTCTCTCTCATGTTTTATCTTACAATTTCGAGTCTGTATCTTTCAATCCTGCCCGCAAGTCTGCAAAAACAAAACTACACCTAAAATTGTCAGATTTAATATCAAGAGCCTCTGAATTGCAACATATAATAAGGATATTGCCATTTTAATTTCTAAAAAGGGTTTGAATTGTGTGATAGAAGCAGTGGAAATTGTAAGGAAAAAAATCTGATCAGAATTTGCAAGAAATGGTTCATTTTAAAGACAAAAATGTCAGAATTGAGATACAGAATTAGATTTTTCCTCACAATTCTGACAGATCTAAAAAAATGTATATATATATATATATATATATATATATATATATATATATATATATATATATATATATATATATATATCAGTTTTGCAAAATATAAACATTATATATGAATAATATAATGTTTAAATAATATAATATTTGAAATGTAAATATTAGTTTTTAGAATTTAGTTTGTATCTTGAAATTCAGACATTTTAACTTTATTTTATAATAATTACATATTTTATATGCGTGTATGTCTTTATTTATATATATATATATATATATATATATATATATATATATATATATATATATATATATATATATATATATATAGTGCTATATACTAAAGGATTAAACATTCTTCATACACACACACACACACACATATAATATTTATATATATATGCCTTTACCCGAGTAAAACAGGTTTAGTCACAAAGGTTTTTAATAATTTAAATAATTTATTTTATTATTGTTATTTATTTTTATTTTTTTCATCTCATTACATTTTATCCAACTGTTATTAATACTATTTATTTTTAATTTTGTGTGTGTATGTGTGTTTGAGTTTTTGGTTCACTGCTGCCTGACAATGTTCAGTTGTTACCTGCTTTCAAGTTTGCATTGTGTAAAGCACTAAACAAATAACTTGTCTAGACTATCAGAATTGTAACTCAGAATTAAGTGAAAGTCTATAAACTTGAAATTGCAAAATAGTAACACAAAAGAAAAAAGTCTAAATAACAAGATATTGTTTCTGAAATTTCAAAATTTGGAATAAATTGTGGAGCAAACATTTCAAATTTAGGAGAAATCCTGTTCGTTCTATTCTCATTATGGACAAAAACAGTGGCATTTTTGAGAAACAAATCTGAATATATCCTGGCTACAACAGGAATGATTAATTATCATGGAAAGAACAATTAAACAATGATTCAACAATTAAACGATTCAAAAGAGTCATCTGATTCACATGTTGTTAGTGACTAGTGATTCATCATCCACTTGTGTCCTCTAACGTTCAGGATCTTTGTAATCAGGACCAAATCTAGTCAACGCTGTACTAAAGATTCAATTTCAATCCATGAATGCGAGCTGTAGCCAAAGCATGACCTGTATTCGAGTATTCTGCTGCAGATGAGTGTGACGTGACCCATGATGCCTCTCACTGAGTCCGCAGCTGATAGTCTGCAAAGAAAGAAGGAAATGAGGCTTTTAATTAAAACGCACAGAAGCACAGGAAACAGGAACAAATGAAAAGACGTTAATTGTGACAGCTGAAACTTTCTCTCTCTCTCTCCACCCATCAAAACACAATCAGAAAGCCAATCCGTCAAAGACACTCAAGTTCACAATGATGACAGACGCTGGATGCGGATTGGTCGATGGACATGTAACCGTAGTTTAAATGATTGTAAGAAATCATTTCACAATATGTGCTTTCTCCACATTTGGCACATACATTTCAGGTTTCGCAACAGTGAGTTTAATAGCATCTCTGATTTCATCTTCAGCACTGACAACTGCTTTTTAAAATAGTTTTCAATTCCACAAGAACCAATTCATTTGCTTGAGTCTTGCTTTAAGAGTTTTTAACCTGTTTAAATACCTAAAGTGAAAAGGAAGCAGTTTAGAAAACAGGAAAACACACAGCAATTAATACAAAACTCTTTAACATTTTTTTTATTTTGACATTTATTAGCTAAAACTAATAAAAATACTAATTATATATTTATACACACACACTTTATTAGGTACACCTGTCTAACTGCTCATTAATACAAATTTCTAATCAGCCAATCACATGGCAGCAAGTCAATGCATTTAGGCATGTAGGCATGGTCAAGACGACCTGCTGCAGTTCAAACAGAGCATCAGAATGGGGCAAGGGGATTCAGGTGACATGGTTTTTGAAGCCAGACAGGCTGGTCCGAGTATTTCAGAAACTGCTGATCTACTGGCATTTTCACGCACATCTCTAGGATTTACAGAGAATGGTCTGAACAAGAGAAAATATCCTGTGAGCGGCAGTTCTGCGGGCACAAATGCCTTGTTGATGCCAGAGGGGAATGGCCAGACTGGTTCCAGTTGATAGAAAGAATAGAAAAATGAAACCGAAAGCGTGCACATCATTTACATATTCATATCGCATTATAGACTAATGATTACAAAAAGTATTTGATATGTTTTTTCTTTCATAGCGAACACAAAGTGTTGTGCATGAGAATAAGGGCGTACTCAAACTATGCTATCCGAACCGTGCCCAGGCCCGTTTCATGGATTGTTTGAGAAGTGTGAGTGCGCTGAATCAGGCTCAGGCACGGTTCACTTGGGCTTTGGCGCGGTACGCTTGTGTGAGTGCAAAACGCGCCTAAGCCCGAAACTGAAAGCGAGATGTGACTTTTAAGGGACCGTTTAATATGGATTATTTAATCATTCTTACTGTTCAGTGAACGCAAACTGCAGTAGTTTATTAAAGACGCACACCTCTCACTGCACGACAGCTACACCTTCAGCAAACCTCCTCATTCCTGCAGTGCGAGGACTTTATGACTGTTTATGAGCGTCAAAAGTGGCGGATCTGTTCGCCAAAATATTTGAAAGCGCGTTACTGTATATTAAACGACTTGAACGTAAACAATGTTGTCAATGATAGATTGTAAGCAAATGTCTCAAACACAGCAATTTAACATCAGAATTATGAATAGTTGTATTCTGATATCATTACTTTATATTAATGATCAGAACAAATTTAAAGTCTGTTAAATTCCACCATTCCAAGTCGATTCAAAATTTAGCATTTTAGACCTACACAAAGCCTATTGCCGTTTGACCATGTTTGAGAAATAACAAAAATAGCCAACTCATATTGACCTTTATTTTACATCGATAGAATCGTGTGAAATCGTTATAAAAATTATAATAATAATAATAATGATAACTCGCAATACTTATTTTATCAAGAATCGTGAAGCTCTACACTTTGGGCCCATTATTACACAATCCACATTGTAAAAGCGCTATACAAATAAAGCTGAATTGAATTGAATAGTACCAATTAGATTTTAGCATTTAGCATCATGTCAACGCCACAGCCTACCTGAGTATTGTTGCTGACCATGTCCATCCCTTTATGACCACAGTGTACTCATCTTCTGATGGCTACTTCCAGCAGGATAATGCACCATGTTATAAAGCATGAATCATCTCAGACTGGTTTCTTGAACATGACAATGAGTTCACTGTACTCAAATGGCCTCCACAGTCACAAGTTCTCAATCCAATAGAGCAGTGGTTCTCAAACTGTGGTACGCGTACCACTAGTGGTACGCGGGCTTCCTCCTAGTGGTACGCGGAGGAATCGTCAAATAATAAAATAAACAATTAACACTTTTAATCCTTTGATGCGTAATATAACATCGATGTGATCAGCATTGGCTGTTTTGTGAAGCATACGATCACAACACTGTGCTTAGAATGTTTATTTTAGTGCAATGTGTCATAAGCTGCTGAAAATCAGTTTCCGAAGTTTAAGAATTGATTCTGAAGCGTGATTTGACTGACATGAAAAGTAGCCAATCACAGTCGACCTTTTCTAGTTGCGTGAAACGTAAGGGCGGGACAAAGGCTTTCTGTGTTGCAGAGACAGAAAAAACAACCTAAAAACAAATGTTTTGTTGGAATAATGCTTCTCGGATGTTTTCACTATAGAGATGTCTAGCAGAGTAATTAAACCCGCGGACATATTTCCTGCCTTTGTGATGATCTACAAACACGTTTCGCTCTCCGACAGCCAGTCGACTCGCCTCTAACCTGTCACTCCTCTAAATACATTCTGAATGGCGGCGCGGGAATGAAGTTATTGCGCAATTACTCATTTCTGCAAATGTTGCGAGTGCTTTATTTTAACACGAGAGCACATTCATGTACGCAAATCGCTAATAAAGACATGCGAGCTCCTAAATAGGCTTTTTTCAAACTGCAAGTCCTCTCATGATCGCCTGTGTGCTCAGATTGAATACAATCGCGATCTTTCCACTATTAAAGTAGACATTATTTGTCTTTGCTCCTTGACTAAATTTAGTCAAAAGTATTCAAAGTTATCAAGTATTTAGAAATAGATTGATGCATAATCAATGACAATGCTAATGGTCTTCTTATTTGGCTGTGTTGTGAAGTGAAACTTACTTTTAGCAAAGGTGGAACTGTTTTATTTCTTTACGACAAAAGAATTATGCTGGAAATGTTTCTTGATGAGATATTTGTGTGATTTATACATTTAGCTGTAATCTGATCTGTCTTAAAGTATTACAGGTCAAAACAATCCGTTGTTACTTATTGTTTATTTATTAAAATTAACAATAAGGCTCTTAAAGTATTAAATGTATTGTTGTCATATTTCAAATACCTCAAGTAAAATGGTAATTTGTTTTATTTTTTTACTGACAGTGTACTTGTATTTTTTTAAGTTTGTATTTTAGATTAAGATCAAGTGTAAAATAAAATCTACATGTGATGTACAGCTATTTAAGAAGCAAATTTGCCATATTGTAAAGAAAAATTGTGTAAAATATGTAAATAAAAGGCTAAATTTAAATCTTTTTACCATATACTTCAATTAAACCTTTCAAAGCTTGAAAATATAATTTAAAAATGGGTAAAAAGTGTCTCTATGGCCTTAAAGCTTATGTGGTAGTTTTACCAGTGCTATTGAAAAAGATTAATTGTCATGAAAGGAAAAATCAACCATACTTCCTTTGTCAGTGCAAATTAATATACGTGTAGCTTTGGGATTTAAGCAATTAAACCATTCAATCAGGTTTACGCTTAAAAAAAGTGATTTCATAATGAAAATCAGATTTGTATTTTCAAAAGTAACCAACTAGTACTTTTTAAAAAAGTACTTTGTACTTTTACCTAATATTAGTATTATTTACTAAAATTTGTGTTATTTTAGCAGTGCAATACTATAATTACAATAGTATTATTAGTATTAAGAGTACAAAAAAGATTTCAAAAGCATTAAGTGCAGGTTTATTATATTATTAATATATGATTAATAAATATTATTAATATTAATGGTTTTTATTTGTATCTATTCCTATACAATATTTTATGGGCTGCTGAGAACACCTTTCAGGTCATCAATACATAGCAAGTCAGTCTTAAACAAAAAATAGGTGCTGGAATTGATTTTCATTAGGCTGTCCCTGTATGAACCCTGTCATATGTACATTTAACATATATTTCAAGATTTGTCTGAAAGTGTATGAATATGACATATAGCCTATATTTATGAGGTCCAAGCAACATTTCCAGCTTTTGATGAATAGGCTACTATAAATACTTTAGATTTAAGTACAGCAGTTTTCTTTTTACTTTTTAAGAACAGCGCCATTTTTTATGAACTTTTAAAAGCACATTTTAACTAAAATGTTTTTGTTTTGTTTGTTTTTTGCCTGCAAGCACAGTTAATGTTCAGACTATTTAAAATGTTTAAAGTTACTGACAATAATGCATATTCTTAATAATAGGAATTAATCTGCATCGTTTTTAAACTGTGCACACCTGTAGCTGCTTAATTAGGCCCACAACACTATTTTTTAATACTGGTTAAAAAATAGCGTCGTAAGGTGGTACTTGGAGAGACAATTTTTTTCTAAGGTGGTACTTGGTGAAAAAAGTTTGAGAACCACTGCAATAGAGCACCTTTGGTATGTGGTGGAACGGGAGATTGGCATCATGGATGTGCAGGCGACAAATCTGCAGCAACTGCGTGATGCTGTCATGTCAATATAGAGCAAATCTCAAAGGAATATTTCCAGTACTTTAGTGAATCTATGCCATAAAGGCCTAGGTGATGTGTAGCTAATAAAGTGGCTAGTAAGTATTTATATATAGATGTTATTTATTTATATATGCATTGGTTGTGTGTACATATAACATTATCATTATTTTTACTAATAACATTACTCAAACATGTAGAGCTCAGTTGCAACAAGACACTGATTGTCTCACACACACACACACACACACACACACACACACACACACACACACACACACACACACACACACACACACACACACACACACACACACACACACACACACACATGTTTGTTTTTGTGAAAAGTGGGGACATTACATAGGTTTCCATTCATTTTATGCAGCCCAAACCGTATATTATATTGCCCTCACCCCACCCCACCCCTAAACCCTACCATCACAGGAGACTGTGTGCAGCTTTACTCTCTGATTAAACTCATCCTGTAGGATTTATAAGCATTTTGAGAAGTGAGGACGTCACCAATGTCCTCATATTTCACCTCCTTTTTGTAATACCTGTGTCATACCCATGTCATTATACAGATTTGTGTCCTGATATGTCACAAAAACACGTACACACACACACACACACACACACACACACACACACACACACACTGTACCAGCATTTCTAATTTTATCAGGCTTTCACCATCTCCGCACGCGTCTGTCCTGAACATCCGCTTTTCACAGAAGAATTTCAGCTCCGCATTCAGCCCTGATCTCCTATCATTCAGCACAGCATTGCTTAACTGTTGCCAAATACCTGCAATGCTGTGAAAAACACTGAGAAATGGAGAAGAGAGGATGAGAGAGAGTGTTTACCTCCGTTCTGGGTGATGTACCGAACCCACGGCAGGGCCTGATATCCACTCTTCTCAATGATCTTCAAGTAACGCACCTGTGAAAAAACAACAACAACAACAACACTGTTAGAGCATTCAACACAGCCACATCTCACTGCAACACAACCAATGCAAGACAACAAATCAGCTCTGGTAAAGTCTCTTAATGCCACTTTTAAGCTGTTTTTCCAATGCAATGCCATATTTACAGTGTAAAGCTGATTACGGATGACTAAAAATAAAACACAAAGCAAAACAAACATAGTTTAGTATTGAATAAGATGTAACAACAAATACTGAATATGAAATAAAGGTCACATTTTATTTTGATGGTCTGTTTGTTGAATTTAAGTTACATTGCATCTACATGCCAACCAATTCTCATTAGATTATAAGTAGACTGTTAGGTTGGGGTTAGAGTAAGTGTAAGTTGACATGAACTTGCAAAGTTTCTTATGGTCAGGAAAATGTCTGTTGAAGGAGCATATCAGCAGATAATCAGCAGAAAGTTGACTAATATTCAAATGGACCATCAAAACAAAGTGTTACCCAAATTAATCCAAACAAGATTGTCTGAATATCAAAGGCCAAAAATAAAACACTAAAATAATTAAATCACTTTACAGAATCAAAATATAATGAGAAATTTAAATACCATGTTTACATACCAAAAAGCATGTAAACATTTACATTAATTACTAAGGGTGTCACGATCCTCCAAATCCTCGATTCGATTACATTTTCGATTCTGAAGGCACGATTCGATTCGATTTTTGATTATGAATAATTAATTAATTAATTAATGACCAATTAATTATTTGTAGCCTACCGTTTAAACTACCTGACCTGCATGGTCTTTGTTTTACCCATAAACAAATCATACAGTAAATGAATAAAGACAAGATACACACATATTTACCACCTGTTAATCACTTTTTCTGCGGGACTCGTGAATAGGCAGTGAACTGTGTCGTTATAATGGCGTCGGTAAAAAAGACCCACAGCCAGCCAACAGTATCTGAGGTGTTCGCTAAAATGACTAAGTACAAGTGAGTGAAAGATTGAAGCAGTCCTCTGACTGCCTGGACCTGCTGTCTCGAGCGCATGGCTGTGTGTGCGTCTGTGTGCGTCTGTGTCTGTGTGGTCACGTGATGTGCATTTTCAGAGGTAGAGAGGAAGGAGGGCTGCTCAGAAATGCTACACGCCACTGTGGATGTCAAATCGTTGTCGTTCTAAAATAGCATTTAAAAACAAACTGCTTCTCCAGTTTAACAAGCACTTCAACAAGCCTGTTTTTTTCCTGCTTGGCAAGCCAAGCTGACGTGACATGGGGGCGTGGCAGCATCGACGATTCTATTTTTTGATTTGATCATCGAAATTGAGCATAAATTTCAATCGATTTCGATTAAAAATCAAAATCGTGACACTCCTATTAATTACACTGGACATCAATAATAAAAACTGTAAAACGCAGAAGTTAATATACAAATCTTTATATTAACTTCTATTAGTGTCTAATAATGACTTTGTTAATACAATTTATTGACCGTACATAATATTTCACGAGTTATTTTGCAATTAATAAGCTTTGTACTTCATCCAGACCAGTGTCAAAGTGGTTAAAATCACACAGATATGAAGATGTTTTGTTGATTATGATCAGTGCTGGGCAAGTTACTTTAAAAAAAGCAATAGACTACAAATTACTGACTACTACTGAAAAATTGTAATTTGATTATTAATTACTTCATGTAAAAAGTAATCAGAATACTAAGTACTTTACTTTAAAATTACTTTATTTGAAACATAAAATATACCTAAAAATACAAAATAAACTGCAGCTCTTTCAGTAACTTAATATTCACTGAAAAACATCACAATAAGTTGATCACAGCAGTTTAAAGTGATAGTTTGCCCAAAACTTAAAATTCTCTCATCATTCTCTTGTTCCAAACCTGTAACCTTTAACACAAAACAAGACATGAAGAAAACTGGATCCCTCATGGTTTCCGCTACATTCATTCTTCCATGGCGGGGCGCCACGGCAATATTCATCCCGCCTAGGCTACATCACACCTTTTCATTCAAAACATTTTGTTTTTTTTAATAGTGGGTAATAATTGCACCAAAACGTATTAAAGGGTAAGGGAATTATAACCGCAAACTTTTCTGTAACCGTAGTAGTGCTGTGCGTCATTTGTTTAACCTTTTAAGGTTACGTGCTGACTGACCTGGCTGACTGACAGGTACGTGATGCTTGAGGCCAGCAAACACGACGTATAGCCATTCAACTTAACTTCAGGACGCATTAATATCGCTCTGTAGGTCTATTAGAGACATTCATAAATATTCCTAGAAAATATAATTAATGCTGGAGACATACTTGTTACATAAACGCACTAAATTGCACTTGAGCAGCGTTTATTTGAGAGCGCACAACATCTGCACACTATTGAAGCGGCTTTTTTTTTATTTGAGGGGGCGCGCAAGAAGTTTTGTGCACGATTAGAGGAAACGGCGCGGATGCAAAGAGTTCTGCATGCTGTAGGCTATTACATAAATGCGATCTTGACTTCTAATACTGCGCTGACGACATTTGTCATTGAAATAAAATAAAAATTAACAATAAAAATAAAAAACCTGCCGCCACAGCAGAAAAAAATTCTAGAGGAAACACTGTTCCTGTAATCATTGACATCCATAGTATGAAAAAGCACTGCAGTGTTTGGGCGTTCTGTGTTTGCCTGAGGTATTTAGTCTACCCAAATGTGTACATTCTTTACAATGTATGAAGCTGATCGGTCAGTTCTTGTCACGTGACTCAAGGTTTTCAACTCGTGCCCCTGGAAATTGCGAGCTCGCGCAATATACGCTCCCATTGGAAATAACGAACTTGCATGCGCAAACGACGCAACACGTAAACGGCCCCAAAATCAGCTACGCTTCTCTTCACATTCATAAGATACCTTCAGTCCCGTTCCTGCATAAAAATCCAATTTAGCCTGTTTAAGCTGAGCTGGGCTGCTGTGTTTTTGGGCGTCGGTGTCCTCTTGGTTATGAGTTTTGTCAAAGAAGGCTTTCTGTTCAAGTGCTTGAGCAAGTCGCTGATAGAGTTAAAAGCGGTGGAAAGTCCTTTAGATTGGACATAAACTGACTTTCACAGCAATATTTTTGTTTTTACACTCAATAAAATCAGAATAATGTCTTTATTTCCACTTGAACTAGCAAACACTCTTGTCAGAATCAATTTCAGCTCGCGTTCACCTGCAATTCAAAAACGAATGCTTAACTGATGTCGCAGCAGAAAACGTGATATTAAAGCATTTTTTCTTCTTCAAAAAACTATATTTGTAACGTAGGTAATGCAATTACATTGACTTTAGTAACTCTTATCAAATTACACAAATTTAATATGTAATTCATTACAATACTGCATTCCCCAGAAATGTAATTAGAATACAGTAATGCGTTACTGAGGAACGCGTTACACCCAACTCTGAGGCTGTTTCTCAATATGTGTTCTTGTCTGTACTTGCGTTTTTGTGTCCTCGTGAAACGTCATCATTCGTCACCAAAATACTGTACCAATTCAAAGTTCACCTCTTGCCAATGAGAGATTAAATTCTCGGATGTGTACTTGCTCTGCCCCTTTGGCCAAGGATGCATTGAGAGGTGACTTGTGTGAACTTGCGAAGCTCAGGTATCCCAGAATGCATTGCAGCTAAACCAGCAAAAGCTAATGGTGGAAGAGAAAACCCACACAATTTTTTAAAAATACTCCACAAAATAAAGTTTTAAGAGTTTTTCAGGTGAGAGTGTAGTTGTTTTAGTTGAATCAGCAGTTTATTCACAAAGATAGCGCGTCTTTAATAGCCCCTTAGCTTATGCGGACTCTGACTCCCAGCCTGCCAGCGGGAGCTTCGTCATCACCTCCCCCGCCGAGAGCAGCTTTACTTCAGCCAGTCTATCTGGGATGTACCGCTGGATCTCATCTCTCCATTGTAGTTTAAACATGATATTTAATTCATCCTGTGAGTATCTAAAGGACAGTCTGTGGTCTTTTAAATTTATGATTTGCTCTCAGGTGTATTATTTTGGCAGTGTTATTTTGTTACCTTTTATAATTGTCTTTATGTTACCGTGTTTTAGGCTGTTTGTCTTTGTTTACCAAATTATATGACGTAGTCTTTATTTCCTATCGTGTATGTCTATATTTCTTATTGTGTATATACTTTTATAATAACCATTGCAGTTTATTAAATCTGATAACCAAAGACACGTGTCTGAGTATAATAACTCATTTTACTTCACATTTATATGGATTTATGTGTACATTTTCTTACATCAAAAATGTAGATTTGTAATATTAATTACAGGGTCATGCTTCATATAATTAAACCATTTTATTGTTAAAGGGCCATGAAACCCCCTCGTTTCAGCAGGCTGTTTTCACACCTCTACTTTGGAAAAAGTCAGAAAAGTGGGCGTGTCCAGCTCTGTTTAGGGGGGAGTGTCGGAGGAAGAAAAGAGGCATGGTGTGGGAGTGTCTATTTGGGCGCGCTGAATTTCAGAGTCAAAACACACAACCACAGCGGACAATGTGACTGTGTTTACTTGGACATTTGTAGTCGAATTATTTGCCAAATTATTAAATGGTGGACTTTAACTGCAGTTTGGCTCTTTCATTCAGGGAATTCATTCATGTCCCTCCCGACAAACGTGATATTTGATTCGAGGAACTGCTCTAAGCGTGTATTTTTCATGCACCGTTTGATACCGCACGGCGAATGAGAGAAAAAAAACTCAGCATTTCCCGGAAACTTAGATGCACACGGCAGGTGGTAGCGTCAGAAAGCCGCGTGTGGTATTCCAGTCACAAAATCCAACACGAGGTTATAGTTTGGTTGTAACTGTTAGTGCTAACTTGTTTACACTCGGTGCAATAGTTTGTTTGGTACGAATAAAATACGAACTGAATAAACAGTTAATAAAATAAACTGAATAAAAGGATCTCAGCGTTTGCAGATGAGAACAGCTCTCAGGTAAACAATGTTCCTCCTTAGACACGTAAGTTATTGTTGTCGCGCGTCGCGTACACTGTTAATCCACACAAGACGCCAGCTGAGCTCTCACAGAGAGAAAATGAAAACAAAACTTAACTGCAGCAAACTATAAAAGCAACACTTCACGCTTGTTTTGCCAACACAACGTGGCGTCTCTGCCGTCTACACTTTGACAGTAATGAATATTAATGAAGTTGCACAATAGAGTGCGCTGATTGGTTTGAACCAAGCCTTACTCATGCATTAATGCATCACACTGTAAGACGTAATAAGACTCACTCTGGCACAGACGTCCAGTCTGCACGCTGGAATACACGCTATTATGTCATGGCCGTGACGCAGCTTCAAAAATTTTTTCAAACCGGAAGTACGAATTTGCTTGCAATAACGCAAAAACAACCAATTTACACTTTTTAGTGAAATATAGGTGTCCTAATAGTGTTTTTAGCAGTGTGGGACACATATACGACTGTCAACAGCTCAAAAAATGTGTTTTGGTGTTTCGTGACCCTTTAATGTACAGTGAAACCGATGAATCCATCGTGAGGTAAGTCATGATATAAAGTACACTGCTGTTCTATTTGATGAAGTACCTGACTTGTGTCCTCGCGTCCTCAGGAGTTCGTTCTTTCAAGTTTGAACTTGGCAAGTCTAAACTTCCAAGGATGCAAGTCCGAACTTTGGGTACTAGATATTGAGAAACAGCCTGATTATGAGATTATGTGTGATTAAATGTGTTTGATTGTTTTTAAGAGTGGATTATGCAGTATATAAAGTCGAAGCCCTCCTGAATTATTCACCCTCCTGTATATTTTTTTCAACACATTTCTAAACATAATAGTTTTAATAACTATTTCCTAATAACCGATTTTTTTTTTCTTTGCCATGATGACAGCACATAATAATTCACTAGATATTCCTTAAGACACTAGCATTCAGCTTAAAGTGACATTTAAAGGCTTAACTAGGTTAATAAGGTCTTTCAGTGCGCCTCTATGCAGCATTATCTGGAGGTCAAGTCATGGTGGGTATATCTGAGGGTAAATCTGCACACAGCCTGGGAAAGTGGCATCGTGTAACAGCACACCGGACGCTCATGAAGAAGTGAGATTGGGGAAATGGCATCTTTCAGTGGCGATCTGTGTTGAGTCACTGTACACTGAAGCCTTGCATCAACAGCAGCTTTTACACAACCGCTGTAAACATGCTGAAAGAGCGGCATCACGTTTGTCAAGAGCGCACAGATACACACAGTCTGAGATTATGGGTTGTAGAATAAGATCACACAGAATACGACATTCATAAGTGCTGATAAACAAACACATCTTAATATTTAATATCGAGAACTTGTTCTTAAAGTAAAGTGTTACTCAATTTAGATTATGCAGATACAGGGAGTCCAGAAAGTCTTTATAGCGCTTTACTTTTTCCACATATTTTTATGTTCCAGTCTTATTCCAAAATGAATTAAATTCATTTCAAGAGCTCACACTTAGCTGATGATTGGTAATAAAGCTAGTTTGGCATGCTGTCCCGGGAGAGAGCCCTGAGCTCGTAAGATCCTCGAGCCCGGGGCTCCCTCCCGTTAGCAGGGCGAGAGAGGAGTTTGAGCTCAGGTAGGTCTTGAAAATCCTCACGCTGCTTAAGGATTGCTATGAAGGTGAGCTGTAAATGAGGGTGTACCAGTAAATTCAAAAAAGCGCTGTTCACACAGGCGAGGACGTTACGGAATTTGTCCGGAAAAGAGCATTCACACATCCATTCCAAAATAGCTGTAAATTCTGACATCATTCACCACAAATGAGCTCTAAATGGCTGTGCTTGTGTTTGTAAACATTTGACTACATCACAAACTCTGTGGATGGATCAGTGTTGTGAACAACTTCGATGAAATATAGAGAAACACTTTCGCATGTCGACATGTACATGATATGTGTGTGTGCTGGCGCTCACGGGCTGTTTCACAGGCACACACAAAGCTTGAAGGTAAACAAACAACGGCTTATCAAAAGCATTTTATCGATAATTATTTACACAGTTGGCATTAAGATGAACATATAAGCGTTATCTGACTAACATCTAGCAGCTAAATGTGTCTGGAAAAATATTCAAAGGCTTTTATTCTCACAAACCGCGCGGACGTGAATGTGTCTGATTGTTCTGATTGGCTAAAGCAGACGTCTCACGTTAGCACGTTCTAGACGAGCACACGCTCTTTTCGGCAGTCTTCCTTCTGCATTCACACAGCGCAGCATTCCGGCAAATTACCAGTAATGTTACAAATTCTCTTTCCGGAAAATAGCCAGAATGAATTTACCGGCATTTTCAAAAAGGGCCCGTTCACACATACAACCTTTTCGTAAAATTGCCGGTAATTTTCCGGAAAGGTCTGTATGTGTGAAAGGGGCTATAATGTTATTATTATATTACATCTTCTGGCGGAACCAACTATGCTTTGCTCAGTATGACAGGCTGGCCACTGACGCACTGAATCTCCGAAATTATAAATATAATATTTATAATAGGCACCATCCTTAAAAATAAACTGCATAGTTGCAATCTAAACAACTACATTCTCACCTTAAAAAAAAAAAGCCTCAAAAGTATTTTATGTTGTAGAACAGTTGCAATATTTTTCAAACTGTATATATACAGTTGAAGTCAGAATTATTAGCCCCCTTTTGATTTTATTTTTCTCCTTTAAATATTTCCCAAATGATTTTTAACAGAGCAAGGAAATTTTCACATTATGTCTGATAATATTTTTTCTTCTGGAGAAAGTCTTATTTGTTTTATTTCTGCTAGAATAAAAGCAGTTATTAATTTTTTAAAACCCATTTTTGGGACAAAATTATTAGCCCCTTTAGGCTATTTTTTCCCCCCTTCAAATCTACAGAACAAACCATTGATATACAATAACTTGCCTAATTACCCTAACCAGCTTAGTTAACCTAATTAACCTAGTTAAGCCTTTAAATGTTACTTTAAGTTGTATAGAAGTGTCTTGAAAAATACCAAGTAAAATATTACTGACTGTCATCATGGCAAAGATAAAATCAGTTATTAGAAATGAGTTTATAATAGTAAAACTATTATGCTTAAAAATATGCTGAAACAATCTTCCCTCCATTAAACAGAAATTGGGGAAAAAAGATAAACAGGGGCGCTTATAATTCAGGGGGGCTAATAATTCTGACTTCAACTCTATGTATATATATATAAACCAATGACTGTAAAAATTATGGACGACGCGACAGCCCTTTTTCCCATTGAACGCCTTGAGGGCAAAACGCCTGCTTGACGGGCACAAACTGTCGCAAAAGACTGCTGAAATTGGAGCCTTGACATGCGCAGAAGGACTGTCTGATGGAGCCAGAGGAGGAGCCGCGAAAATGAGCAGAGTCGAGCTTCCAATCAAACGCTTTATGTAAAATCAACTACGCCCCCCAAACTTCTCAGCATGCGTTTGCTGTCATATCAACACAAGTGGAAGTAATAACGTTAACAAATATGAGGGTTTTATATATTCAATCGCGCCAGCTCCAGGCCGCATCGCATAACTTATCGCGGCGTCGCGGGCTGATTCCGGCTCGCATGCGGCAGCGCCTGCTCGCTCGGCCGCCGCATCTGGCTCGATTGACTCGGGCTGGAATTGGGTAGTGAGTCCAGGCATCCGGAGTAGGTCCAGCAGAGGTAACATTAGTCAGTCTGAGCTCTAAGAGATAAGTCTCCGGCAGGCGAGAATCTAGCCGGAACTGTGTTTTGCTATCTGGGTGGCTAGGCGTGTATCAGCAAACTAATAAAGCCCGAAAAAAGCCCTGAACTTAGCGAATAAACAGAGTTCCACCAGGATCATGTATGTCAGAAACTATAGTTTACTGCTGAACTCATTTTGTCATGGTAAAATAACACAGAAATCGAATAATAACACTTCAGTCTACTTCAGTCTCCTGCCGAAGCTCAGACGCCGCGCTTTGAGAAACTGTCAATCACCGCTGTCAATCACGATGACACGCCCAGCATTAAATTACTGCTAAAAACAAACTGTTTACAAAATGAAGATCTGCACCTATTTCAGCACAATAACCAGTGCCTTAATCCACCAGAACTATCTTTCGGGACATTTTATTGCAAGTGTAATATTTTTTTTTATTTGGGCTCAAGTCTCCTTCATTAACACGGAGGAGGCGGGCTTTATGACTTGTACTGCAGCCAGCCCCCAGGGGGCGATCTCACGGCCGAAACCTTCACTCAAACGTAGGCTTGCGGCACACTTGATATAAACATGCTGGTTGAATAAAAGTAATTTTACGTCAAAATTTGCCACACACACCTTACAATAATGCTAAAATTATGTATGTTAAAACACAATATTGTGCCAGAATGTTTAACATAAAAAATAAAAACCGAGGGTGGCAGGGGCGGTAGGAGTGTTTGTGACTTTTATTTGGAAACCATCATCATTTTGCAAATCCATTTGATGTCGGCTGTCACCTTTAAGCATCTGCGAGAGCAGGGTGGACTTTTGGGAGAGCAGCGGCGTCCAAACGCATCCTCCAGCAGATTATGCAGAGTTTTTAATCAGCCGAGTGTTTGTTCTAATCGTGGACTATTCTCTAAGAAAGAAAAACTCCCTGTGTAAATGTTCAGAAATAACCCTGTGGACGTAAAATAGACACGGAGGACTACAGAAGCAAAGAGAAGCTTTTCTAGGTATCAGTGGAGATTTTTTTTAAGAGCAGACTCCAGTGAAAACACAGGGCAACCCTGACGCTGGCTGCGGTTTTCTGGGATCACCAAGAGCACTTCTGCTATTTTTATACATTTGATAGATTTCCATTGGACAAAAATGAGGTCAGCTGTAATTTATTTCTATTATTAAAATAAATGAAATATTATAATTCGAAATTTTAATGACACTATTCATTTTAGAAGAGGTTCCGGATGTTACAACTAATAATTATCATGTTAAAAGTATTGTAATTGGTTATCATAAGTCATATGTAATTAAAGGCTATATTTAATACAATTACAAATAATTATAGATAGACGGACGGACGGACGATAAAATGATAGATGGATGGATAAATATATAGATGGATACAGACAGATAGAAAGATAGATAGAACAACATAAGGATGGATAGATGGATAAAACGATAAACACACACGGATAGATAGATAGATAGATAGATAGATAGATAGATAGATAGATAGATAGATAGATAGATAGATAGATAGATAGATAGATAGA
This sequence comes from Danio rerio, assembly GCF_052040795.2. Lineage (NCBI taxonomy): Eukaryota > Metazoa > Chordata > Actinopteri > Cypriniformes > Danionidae > Danio > Danio rerio. The sequence goes on along the minus strand of NC_141022.1, from coordinate 58,994,272 downwards.
TAGATAGATAGATAGATAGATAGATAGATAGATAGATAGGCGGATGGACAGACATATAGATGGACAGATAGAATGATAGATGGATGGATAAATTGAATGATGGATGGATGGATAAATTGAATGATGGATGGATGGATGGATGGATGGACGGATGGATGGATAGATTGAGAGAAGGATGGATAAATGGATAAAACAATAGATGGATAGACAGATAGTTGGATGGATGGACGGAAAGACGGACAGACAGACAGACAGACAGACAGACAGACAGACAGACAGACAGATAGATAGATAGATAGATAGATAGATAGATAGATAGATAGACAAATGGATAGAATGATAGAAGAATGGATAGATGGATAGATACAGATGGACGGACAGATGTATGGAAAGAGGGTCGGATGGAGGGACAGATGGATGGATAGATGGATAGATAGATAGACGAATGGACAGATAGATAGATAGATAGATAGATAGATAGATAGATAGATAGATAGATAGATAGATAGATAGATAGATAGATAGATAGATAGATAGATAGATAGACAGATAGACAGATAGACAGATAGACAGATACAGACAGACAGACGGATAGATAGATGGATAAAATGATAAATGGATGGATGGATGGATGGATTGAATAATAGAAGGAAGGATTGATGGATAAATTGATAGATGGATGGACAGATTGAACAATAGTAGATAGATGGATAAAATGATAGACAAATAGACAGAACAATAGATATAGATGGACGGACGGACAGATAGATGGATGGATAGATTGAATGATAGAAGGATGGATAGATGGATAAAATGATAGAACGATAGATACAGACAGACAAACGTTGATAAAATATTCAGTATATCCTGTAGTTTATAGAACTTAAGGTGTGTGAACTAAATGAGCTCCTCACAAACAGAACATGACAAAAAACTAAAATAAACACAGATTTTCTTAGCTGCAATCATAATCAAAGCATCTTTTTAAAAATATCTATAATCAATGTTTTTATATTTAAGAAAAAACAAAACAAAAAGCTACGAGCCGAGGACAGCCCCGTCGTCCGCCCGCGCAGTTATTTCAGGACGGCCGGTAAGGTGCCACTGATGGGTGCAGCTCACACACACACACACACACAAGGCCACCGTCAGCGCTCAGGCCAGACGGACCGACTGAGCTCTAAAAGCAGTGGCATCCGAGCTTGTGTGCGCCGCTTGTTTTGTGTAAATGTAGCGATCCGTCTTTATGTCATGCTCTGGTCGTCTTTGGCTCAGACTGCCCTGTATATTTGGCCAGAGACACTGCGGGCAGAGCTGAGACCTGCAGGGTCACCGCTCTCTCATTAGTAGGAGTGAAACAGAAAAAGACACAGACACAAATGAATACACACACTCTGACACAGACACACACACACAATTAGACACAAATAGACATAAATGCTATCTGAAATAGGTGCGCATGTGTCCACACACACCTACACACAGACACAGACACGCTCTTTGACAGATACACACAAGCACTCACCCACTGACACAGATGCACACACAAAAACATACAGACAGACATGCACAGAGACACACAGACAGACAGGCAGGCAGACATGCAGACACACACACGCGCACTTACGCACACACAAACATTTGCTGACATATACACGGACACTCACACTCACAGATACACACACTACAAAAAGAAGTTATTTCAAGCAAATGTTTATAACATTTACTAGTGTACACACAAAAAGATGAAAATCAGACTTCAATATTTCATGATAATTAAAGCTGAATGCATGATTCAAGTCATCTAGGCACAAAGTCTAAAGCTCATGCTGCAAAAGCATTAAGGGTCCGCAGTCACTTTTGTTATTTTAGGAATGGAAAAATCCGCTCTGTGTCCTGGCGCATGGTCTTACAGGGTTGTGCTTATTCTCTTAATGGTTCTGGGTGTGTTTTGAGCATAAAGGCTATTAAACCAATCAGAGTCTCATCTCCCATTTCCTTTAAAGGGTCACGAAACACCAAAACACATGTTTTGAGCTCATATGTGTGTCCCACGCTGCTAAAAACACTATTACATTTAGTCATTTAGCAAACGCTTTTATCCAAAGCGACTTACAAATGAGGACAAGGAAGCAATTTACAGAACTATAAGAGCAACAATGAATAAGTGCTGTAGACAAGTCTGTAAAGTCTAAGAAGGAAAGCATTATTTTTATTTTTATTTTTTTGAGTGCAGTTAGTGGTATATCCAGAGAGGCAATTGCAGATTAGGAAGTGAAGTGGAGACTAAATAGTTGAGTTTTTAGTCGTTTCTTGAAGACAGCGAGTGACTCTGCCGTTCTGATGCAGTTAGGGAGTTCATTCCACCAACTGGGCAGATTGAGCGCGAGCATTCGGGAAAGTGATTTCTTCCCTCTTTGGGATGGAACCACGAGGCGACGTTCATTTACAGAACGCAAGTTTCTGGAGGGCACATAAATCTGCAGAAGTGAGAGCAGATAAGAAGGAGCAAAGCCAGAAATCGCTTTGTAAGGAAACATCAGAGCTTTGATTTTAATGCGAGCAGCAACTGGCAGCCAGTGCAAACGGATGAGCAGCGGAGTGACATGTGCTCTTTTAGGTTCATTAAAGACCACTCGTGCTGCTGCGTTCTGAAGCAGCTGAAGAGGCTTGATAGAGTTAGCTGGAAGCCCAGCTAGTAGAGAGTTGCAGTAATCCAGTCTGGAGAGAACAAGAGCTTGAACAAGGAGTTGAGCTGCATGTTCAGATAGGAAGAGTCGGATCTTTCTGATGTTATAGAGTGCGAATCTGCACGATCGAGCAGTTCTAGAAATGTGGTCAGAGAAGTTTAGCTGGTCATCAATCGTTACTCCAAGGCTTTTCACCATTTTGGAAGCAGTAATGGTTGCCCCATCCATCTGGATTGAAAAGTTATGGTGTAGAGTCGGGTTGGCAGAAACTACAAGCATTTCAGTTACTAAAAAGTAAAAATAGGTTGCTTTTGCAATATTTCGAGCAAATTCGTACTTCCGGTTTGAAACTAAATTTTGAAGCTGCATCACGGCCATGAGATCTTGGCGTGTATTCCGGCGTGTAGACTGGACGTCTGTACCTGGGAGTATCGTATTACGTCTCAGAGTGTGTTGCATTTATTTATGAGTAAGGCTTGGTTCAAACCAATCAGCGCGCTCGATTATGCATGCGCTGCAACTTCATTAATATGCATGCTAGCTTTCTTAGACTGTACCTGAAATAGTTCAGACGGCAAAGAGACAACACATCGTGTTGCCAAAAGCACTGGGAAAAGAATAGGAATTGTTTGGAGATACGGGTTGTCTGTGTTGCTTTTATAATGTGCTGCAGTGAAGGTTTTCTCTCTATGAGAGCACTGCTGGACTCACGTGTGGATTAGTGTACGCGACGCGCGGCAGAAATACGTTTGTACGGAACATTTTTAACTCAAGAGCTTTTCTCATCTAGAAATGGTGAAATCTGGATTTGCCGCTCGTCTCCTTTAAAAAAGACGCAGCTCCAGTTTATGTTGATAGTCCTGTCTACAGATTTGGTAAGTGTGTGCGATCAGCGCCCTTTCTTTGTTCATTCAGAAAGTTATAGTTATAGTTAAAGTTATAGTTCGTATCGTCAGCAGTTCTCTTTCAGTGTTTAAAGACAGACCTTAGTCAAAATGATTTGTAAGTTACTTAGTTTACGGTAACATCACTACAATATTATGGACTGATAGATCTGCTGTAAATGCTGCTCTCTGTGTGTAAAGTGAACACTGTAAGCAAACTATTGCCGACTGTCAGGTTTAATTTTCGCCGCATTGTGACAGGAATGTCTACACACACAAGGCTTTTTGACCTACTGAAATGCAGAGGTTTTGTTCTCTTATACAACGTGCAGTATCAAACATTTCACCGTCATTAAACACAGTCTTTCTCCCCTGTGTGTGTGTGTGTTTGTGTGTTTTTTTTTTCTCGGTCAGCAGCGCGTGCCCAAATGGCAACTCCCATTTTTATTCAAACGCTTCCCATTTTCCCTCCCCCGACACTCCCACCCAAACAGAGCTAGACACACCCACTCCCTGACTTTTTCCAAACTAGAGGTGTGAAAACACCCTGCTGAAACAGGGAGTTTCATGGCCCTTTAAGGCCCCGTTTACACTAGTGCGTTTTAGTTTGAAAACGCATAAGTTTTGCTACGGTTACGCCATCCGTCCACACTACGCCGGAGTTCTCGAGCGTCGAAAACGGAGCTTTTTGGAAACGCTGGAGAGGCCGTTTTCATTCTAAAACGCTGCTGCTCCGTCTCAGTGTGGATGGGGAAAGACGGAGACATCTGAAAACGGAGGCGGGGCTGCAAACGTTCGCCTATCTGATTGGGGCTTTTCCTCAATATTAAGTAGCCCACACACAGTTCAGTCTCGCATCCTCTTCTTGTAAGTTAAGACTTCGCAAGTTTGATCAAGGCTGCAGTCTCCCCCTTCTCAGTTTGATATGGAAAACATACCGAGGACACGGGTAAATCTTCAAAGGGAACAGTGTACTTTATAACTTCATTCACATCACCCTGGCTTCGTTGTTTCACTTTATCAACAATAAAATGTAAACATGATTTAAGGAACTGCCTATTTTCATTTTAATATTAACAACTAAACAGACAGCAGAAATGTTGAGGTGCCGTGCTGCATGAGCGTCATCTTCACTGTGTGGATATTTATAACAAAACGGAGCCGATAACAACTGCCTCCTTTCATTTTCATTGAAAATACGAAACGCACCCTCTCTTCTGCTGAATATCAGTTTTAATAATCGATACTTATAATAGTATAACATACAATAAGTTTATACATTGTAGGAAATAAAGGCAAGCGATCAGTCAATGTACCTGGATTAATCATTAACTTATCTTTGCGCTTAACCAAAACATGTTACCCGTGAACAAGTAACTTAATAGATTCCAATGACCAAAGTCAGGGAATTGGCCTATGTCGTTAGATAAAGACAATAACATGAATAAAAAATCACGTTTAGCAAATATAGTGAGATTAGATCCAGCGGGAGATGCGTGATGAGCAGTCCGACAAGCAGAGCTCTCATCTGGGTAAAAATGCTGGAGCGCTTGCCCGAGAGTGTGTGTGTGATCACGTGATGTGCGTTTTCAGCGTTTTGGTGTGGACGGAGAGCTGTTCAGAAACGCTGGGTAAAACGCGAGTGTGGACGCGGATCGTTTTCATTCTACAACGCCGTTTTAAAATTAAAACGCACTAGTGTAAACGGGGCCTAAGAGTCAGTTGCGTCTCTCCATGGTATATTTGCTATTTACATAGTGGACTTTAAGGCCCCGTTTACACTAATGCGTTTTAGTTTGAAAACGCATAAGTGTTGCTACGGTTACGGCATCCATCCACACTACGCCGGAGTTCTCGAGCGCCAAAAACGGAGCGTTTCGAAAACGCTGGAGAGGCCGTTTTCATTCTGAAACGCTGCTGCTCCGTCTCAGTGTGGATGGGGAAAACGGAGACATCTGAAAACGGAGGCGGGGCTGCAGACATTCGCCTCTCTGATTGGGGCTTTTCCTCAATATTAAGTAGCCTAACGTTACACACAGTTTAGTCCTAAATCTTCTCCGTGTAAGTTCAGACTTCGCAAGTTTGATCAAGGCTGCAGTCTCTTCTTCTCAGTTTGATATGGAAAACAGACTATACCGAGGACACAGGTAAATCTTCAAAGAAAACAGTGTACTTTATAACTTCATTCACATCACCCTGGCTACGTTGTTTTACTTTCTCAACATGTAAACATGATATAAGGAACTGCCTATTTTCATTTTAATATTAACAACTAAACAGACAGCAGAAATGTTGAGGCGTCGTGCTGCATAATGAGCGTCATCTTCACTGTGTGGATATTTATAACAAAACGGAGCCTATAACAACTGCCTCCTTTCATGTTCATTGAAAAAATGAAACACACCCTCTCTCTTGCTGAATGTCAGTTTTAATAATTGATAAAGGCCATTACAAAAGTATAACGTACAATAAGTTTATACATTTTAAGAAATAAATGCAAGCGATCAGTCAATATACACAATGTACGTGGTTCCATTAATTTTTAACTTATCTTTGCGCTCAGCCAAAACACATTACCTGAGAACAAGTCATAGATTCAAAAGACCAAAGTCAGGGAATATGTCGATAGATATAGACAACAAGATGAATTAAATATCACGTTTAACAAATATGGTAAGATTAGATCCAGCAGTAGATCCTTGATTAGCAGTCCGACAAGCACAGCTCTCATACAGGTAGATAGGCTCCAGCACATGCCAGAGAGTGTGTGTGTGGTCACGTGATGTGCGTTTTCAGCGTTAAGGTGTGGACGTAGAGCTGTTCAGAAACGCTGGGTGAAACGCTAGTGTGGACAAGGATCGTTTTCATTCTAAAACGCCATTTTAAAACTAAAACGCACAAGTGTAAACAGGGCCTCAGTGCAGCTGGCCGTGTTTTGGAGGTGTTTTTTTAGTCATAACTGTGGAAGAATACTTTGTGTGTGTATTTAGACTTAATAGTTGATATAAATAAATAATAAGCTTTGCTGGTATGAATGTTAATGATGCTTTGGTGAATTAAATGAATATGCTTTTCGAAGGGAGGGGGGTCTGTCATTGTGTACAACTTAAATACTTAGAATTATTTGGCAACGCAAACAAACTGGAAACTTACTTCGGTTTATTAGTGTTGATTTCAAGTGACGTGACAGGTGCAGGTGTCGATTGTATATGACGTCACTTGCATATTAAGCGTGGGTGCCTGAGCGTGCAAGCCCGAGAGTGCAAGCCTGGAGATGCAAGTTCAACTCTGCAGCCAGACCCTTCTCCAAAGAGGTGTAAATGGATTTGCTATTCAAACTATGTGACACAAAATGTGAGGTATTACAGCTGGTCTAAAGACAGCAACAAATCGCACCAAACCCGTCTTGCTCCCTATTGCGCCATGTGTATGATAGGGCCTATTAAGTTAATTTCTTCAAAACAAAATGTCCGTAAATACACATACAAACATTATTTTTAGAGACAACTTGATATACTTTGTGTTATTCTTCAAAACGGCTTCATTAAAGATTTCCGTTTTTTTGAAGAATAATAAGTTTGAAATGTAAATGTACCCATAATTCTCGAATCACCCATAAACACACAGCTCTAATATACTCTAATATCAATCCTGAAGAGCTCAAAGCTGCAGTCACACGAGTTAAAGATTGTTTTGCATTTGAGAAAACTTTCGTGAAAATTATACGTCTACAGCATCTGTGCCCTGAAGAAGCTCATTTACTGCAAAACTGGCAGCGAGATACAGCAACGCTGCACCTAATAACACTGTGCAGACACTTATCACACCCCCCCCAAAAAAACTGCACATTGCTTAAAAACTTTAATTGGAGAAGTCGAGCATTTAGAGGATCAGGAAAAAAGCCATTATCTTCATGCTTTTATCACACAAGCTTCATCAAAAGCAGCAGCGTAAAGCAATGAATTATAAATACAGTAATTAAAGGTCCAATGAAGTGCTTTGAAATGTGCATTTTTATTCGATGTTTGATGTAATCTCAGCTAAAAAATAAAGAGGGTGGGACATACAGCAGATCCTCTCCTTTATTAAAAAACAGCCGATAGCATTTTGTTTTATAACAGCTCTGCTAGTGAGAGTTGTTGAGGTCACCTTTCCCCATTTAAAACTAAACGAGTGACACGTCTTGAGTACGCTATAGTCCAGAGATGCCCAAACCAGAGCCTGCGGGCCAAAGCTGGCCAATGATAATCTTCGATTTGGCCTGTCATCCCATCTGAGAAGACAGGAAGAATGATGGGGACGTTTTCAGATTGTCAATTCAAATTTAATGCAACCCTTTAACGGTATATGATAGATATCTGCTATTTTTCCATAAATGGTTACTTGAGAGTCAAAGCCTTTATTAAAACTTTATAAAAACGTTTAGGAGCCAAATATAATTCAAACACAGGGGATTCCCTCCCTCATTTCTATATTGTTATTTGTTAAAAGAGTAGCTAACAGGGAGAGGGAGTTTTTTTGCCTCCCTCTACTGAAATGCATCTTATTTCCTTTTCTAAATGCTACCTCCTGTGACCTGTCTCCCCCTGTAAATTGTGATGTTTGTGTACGGTTGGGGGGGGGGGGGGGGGGGGGTATATTTTACTGTACGAAAGAGTATGGGACAAATAAAGGGCTGATTTGAATTAACACTGAGATATTAAAATAGAAAAAGAAATGTTTGGTAGACAAATGCATGTTTTTTTTTTAAGGTTTTAATAATCGTTTAAACCACCAATTGTTTGCACACTATAGGCACACCCACAAATCAAATCACGTCTTCCAGTTAAGGAGCTAAAATAAATAAATCAATTAAACAGAACAAACAAATAAATAAATAAATAAATAATGATTAGAATATAATTTGAGCTGAAGTCAATATGCAAAACAGACCAGAACGCAGAGCTAAATGTGTTAAACGTAAATGTATAGAAGAGACTGTCGTGTAATAAATACTGAACGTATGATTAGTGAATATGAGGTGGCTTCACTTTCGAAATGCGGTTTAAATTAGTCTTATTTTGCTGTTTTTAATTCTTTTGGTTTTGAAAAAATTCAAAACTGCTTTTATTCTAGCCGAAATAAAACAAATCAGACTTTCTCCAGAAGAAAAAAATATTACAGGAAATACTGTGAAAAATTCCTGAATCTGTTAAAAAACAAATATTTTGCAAAATAAAAAAAATAAAAAAAAACTTAAAACTTTTACCTTTTTAAAGGGCTAATAATTCTGACTTCCCAGGAAACAATTCCAGGTTTCATATAAAAACCCAATGCGTGCTAAAATTAGCAGTCTTGCAGCACGCACACAAATACACACACTTCTATTTGTACAGCAGCTAGTGGTAATAATCCAGAGGGCATCGTCCAGTGGCTGGAGACAGACTGCAGATCTGTAGATGCGGTGGGACAGTCGGTCGAGGTCTGACCAAACCGCAGGCTGGACTCACGAACGTGGGCCAATCAGCTGCCGGCGCTAATGGCAGAGATGCAACAGCTAGCGCTCAGACCGGGAGACGCTAGCGTACGGCGGACACGAGACTTATCAAAGCCTTGCTGAGGTTTGAGAGCAGGTCAGATTCAGACCAGACGCTCTCATGGAAACAGAAAAGTCAAGCGGTTCAGTGTGGAGTCGTGGCCTCGTGTGTGTAAAGCGCAGAGTTTGGAAAAAGAGCCTTAAGAAGCTTTTTGGTGTTTTGAGGAAGAAGGGATTTGAGGAAAAAAATAATAAATAAAATAAAAAGATATATGGATTAATAATTTAGTGTTTTGAGAATGTTTGCATTTTGGGGCATTTAAGCAGAGAAAAAAAACTGAAATAAACAACAGAATAAAATGTATGCATCTTAGCAAAAAATAAATAATATAAATAACGCAACATATAACAAAGGTTTTTAATTAAATTAGTAAAAATTTAATAAATACCAATTAAACTGGTTTATTACACAACAAATATATAATAAGATAAAGCTAAATTGTATTTAAAACAAATGGATAAGCAAGAGAATAAAAATATGTAATGAAAGCAAATTAAATTAATTTAATAGGCAACAAATAAACAGATTAATTAAATAAATAAAAACTAAAATAAATTAATAAATAAATGTAAGAAATATAAATCAAAGAAATTTAAAACTAAATAAATACACACAATAACAAAACGTTTGCATTTGAGAAAAAAAGGATAAATAATGAACACAATAAACAAATAAGTTATAAATACAAACAAAAGATTTAAAACTAAATAAAAACATGTAACCCAATAAATAAAATGTAATAAATTGTAATTTAACTGATTTAATGTGCAACAAATAAATTAAATTTAAATATATTAAATAAATAAATAAATAAATAGATGCAATAAAACAGATTGAATAAGCAACAAAAACAAATTAATAAAATTAAACAAAATAAAAAAAAATATACAAATAAAATAAATTTTCAATTAAATACTTACACAAATAACACAAAAAAGTATGCGTATGAGCAAAAAAATTTATAATTAAATTAAAAAACACAATAGGTTAAATAAACATAATACAAGCAAAATATTAAAAACTAAATAATTGCATATGCAACACAATAAATAAAATTAAATAAATAGTAATTAAACAGATATAATAATATGCAAAAATGAACAAATAAATACTTAAACGAATAATATATATATTATACAAAAAAAAGTCCAAAAACTGGCGCAAACGGATTTGCTCTTTAAACAACGTGACACAAAACCTGAAAATTACAGTTGCGCTGGTCTGAAAATAGCAACAAACAGTGTCAAACGCGCTTCGTGCCTAACTGCGTCAGGTGTATGATAGGGCCTATTAAGTTCATTTTTTCAAAACAAAATGCCTCTAAATACACATAAAAACATTATTTCAGAGACAATTTGATATAATTTTTTTATAATTCAAAACGGCTTCATTAAAGATTTCAGTTTTATAAAAAAATAGATGTAATAAAAAAAAAAATTAAAAAAAATAAAACTATTTTATTTAGTGTTAATTCTGTGGTGTCAAGATCACCAGCCATCCAGGCTTGTCATCAGTGAAACTCTTTCAATTTCATTCAGACTTCAATCCCGTCACCATGTGGACTACAAATCCTGTCATACACCTCACACACACACCTGTTCCGGTTTTGCGCTGATATCACTCAAAGCTGGAAGCTGCTTATGGATTGATAACAAGGACTCGTTACACAGATTATGCACCACTCTTGCACACACTTGGTGGAGTCTTGTTATTTTAACACCACGAAGCGTTTTCTTGTCTTGCCGTGTTTCTGACCCTTTGTTTATTGTTTTATATTGTTTGCTGCCTGAACTGATGTTTGCTCCTGTGTGACCACTGCCTGCCTGGCTACTTGATAAAACTGTATAAAAATAGTAAAGAACTAACATGCATGTCCTTAATTGTCCATAGTTGATATTGCATGGGGTTTAACCCCCATTGCGATTAACATAACAGTATACTTTTTGTAATTTTGACATGTTACAGTCAACAAAATGTATATTTGCCCTTAATTATATGCAATTTTGTTTTATTAAAAATGCACTAGACAGTGAGATTTGAGACTCAACTATAAGTACTGAGCCAACAAAACACCAATATCTCCTTAAATACTGAATTCTTTTAAGCGATATCATGAAAGATAATCTCAAATCTGCAGATCACATGTGACCGATTCTGAACTAACATGCATTTTACATCCCAAAGCTGTAATTGTTTGGTGTTTTTTTTTTTTTTCAAAAGAGGAGGAGATGAAAAACTCCACAGGACAGCTGGGAAGCAGATGAAATGACAAAAATTAGTGAAAGGAAATCTGACAGAAGTTCAGTGCTTAATTAGATCCGACACACGATTGACTTTCCCTCCTTGTTTTTGCCCAAACGTCCTGAAAATTGAGTTTGAGATGGGTTTGTGTGGTTGATATCCGTGTGGGTGGATGAACAGAACTTACCATTACCTAAAGGAAATCTTCCATTATTGTCCAGTCAAACATTTACAGCAAGAGCTCATTTCTTTGAGTATATTTATTTATGAATATCAAAGCTGAGGTCGAGCATAGTTCATTCTATCTTTAAGATTCAGCTTTTAACTCTCTGATCTTTTAACAATCTGATGGCTGATCAGTGAATTATATGCACAATTTGGAAGAATATTTTTCTTTTTTTTTTGGACAAAACTAGTTTATGTTTTTTAATATATCTATTTTTTCTATTTATATATTTTACTTATTTTTGTCAACATGTTATTTAATCATTTTTGGACTATATACTAATTGTACTATGTAGTATTATTCTACTATAGTATTATTTTTACTACTAAAAAAAACTCTAATAATTCAGCAAAAACCAATAGAAAAAACAATAATAAAATAATAAATTCATTATAACAGTGACAATTCATATTTTTGAAGTTGTCATTTTATAATTTTTGAATTTTCAATATTTTACATAGCCAAAAAGGTATTCTTATACTACATGATATATTACATAATATATACATACACACATGCACGCACACACACGCACGCACGCACGCACGCACGCACGCACTCTATATTATTTTTATATATACTATTATTGTAATAATTACAATTTAGATATAAAAAACATAGCTTGTTTAAAATAAGTAAAGACAATAATCAATAAATTAAAACATTTACAATTTATATAAAATATATATATATATATATATATATATATATATATATATATATATATATATATATATATATATATATATATATTGCAATAATTTTTATTTGCAATAATTATTTACATTTTTAATGCTGTAATATTAAAACAGTCAAAAACAAGTATTTTACTACACTGTGTTTTATAACAGTGTTTTATTTTGGATAAAATAATTATACTTTATATTACACTACTTCTACTACTAAATTGAAGTGAATAATATATAACTTGATTTAAATATAATAGTTTGTTTAAATTACACAATAATAAAAATATCAAATAGAATAAACTTTTTTTTTATTTTAAAGTAGAAATTTTGTTAAGTATTTAATTCCCTTTTGTATTAATAAAATTGCCAAAAAGTGTTTTTTAAAACACTTTTCATATGTTTTTTTATTAGAAATAATTTTTAGAAATGAATTATACTTTTATATTATACTATTACTACTAAATAAATAAAAAAACTGTAATAATTAAATTCATATAGACGGGGCTAGTTTAAAAATAAAAGAAAGCAATAATAATATATATTTTATATATTTAATTATTTGAATTGTCAATCTTGTTATATTAAAATAGTCAGAAAAGTATTATTTGACTTTTTTTCCAACTAAAAATTCTAACAGTAATATCTATGTTTAATATTTTTCATTGTTTAGTTTGAAGTAACAAGACAATACTTCAAACATAACTTACATACATAGAGGAAATCTTCTGTTATTATCCGATCAAACAAATAAAAAGAGAGGTAATTTTATTTAAGTAAAGTTATTTATGAATATCAAAGTTGAGTTCTTGCAGAGTTCAGTCTATAGCTGCTGAAAAACTGCTGAATCACCTTTAAACTCTTGATTCTCTGTAATTTTCCGGCTTCATCTGAAGTCACTCTGTCATTACCGTGTGCGGTTGTGGATTTTATTGTCAATTGTTCGTCTGGTTTGTGGGTAACAGACAAAAACAGCTAAATATCAAACTACGTCAACATGATGAGTGACGCTGTAAAAGACCAGCTATTAGAAACATGGCAAATAAACCCTCAGATGCGAAGCAGAAATCATCTGGGGCCTCATGTATCAACGCTGCGTACGCACAAAAACATTGCGTACGCAAGGTTTCACGCTCAGAATCGCTCACGTTTGGATTTACTAACAATGAACTGAACGTGGGAATGTACGCAGGTTCACGGCAGCTTTCTGGCAGGCGTACGCACATTTTTTGTGCGTGTCTGTTTTATTTCCATTGGCGACTCCTAGAGGCAGTTGTGTTAAATTCTTCTCTACAAAGTGTCTGAGCCTTGCAATGGCAGCTGTATGAGACGGGTTCATCTAGCAGGTATATAAGATTTCCATACCATACAGTTGACCAGCTAAACATTAAAGCACAATTTGCAGCGGTCGCCTGTTTTCCCAATGTAATCTGAGCGATCTACCGCACGCACATTGCTATAAAGACACTATCTGAAGATGAATTTGCAAGCGTGAATCAGAAACATTTCCATTCAATAAATGTGCAAATAAAATATGATGCACAAACTTATTAATGATTCCTACTAGTCTTTCTCGTGATAAATAGTAGGCAAAATATGATATGTAGCGGGGGGAAAAAAAGAAGATAGAGTTCATCAGACGCTGGATTCGAGCCGAGTTCATGCTCGAACGTGTCAAAACATGATCACATGCGTCTTACGAGCGCGCCACTGAGACTGTTCAGAGTGCTGCAACAGTTTACAGATATAAACCACACTATTTATTTTGTTAATGCACTCAGTGCGATGTTCAGACCCAACTGTGTCAACCGCATCAGCTAAACTCCCACTCTATTTTTTTTCTTTTGTTGTTAATTCCGAAAAGCAAACTTGCAAATAACACCGCTTTTCTCCGATCTACCTCCGAAAGCAGCACCTCCAATTCACATTCTGTTCAAAGTTTCTCTTTTTGCTTGCTTTTGCCATTGCTTTTTCGTTGGGTTTTTCCATTAGCATAGTCATTAGCATATTCATACGGGGGAGGAGGCAGGGAGGGGTTTTGTGCTCGTGCATGTTGCGCTCAGTTTCACGTTCATTCGGATGTACAAAAGAATATGCGTGAGATTCGGCGTACGCAGTGTTTTATACATCTGAATTTTTTTCTGCGTACGCACATTTACAGCTTTGTGCGTACGCAATGTTTTAGTAAGATTTCCACGCAAGTCTTCGTACATGAGGCCCCTGGTTTTTAGCTTTCAAACTGAATTATATCTAGTTTTTTTTTTTTGTTTAATTATATGAGAACTAGGTAAATAGAGATTATGCAAAACTACTTTAAAGTGCACCTATGTAAAAATCTCGTTATTAAAGGGCTCCTATGGTGTAAAATCTACTTTTCAAGCTGTTGGACAGACAGGTGTGTAGGTATAGTGTACAGACCGTCATATTGGGGGGACATAATGGCTGACTCACAGGTGCATGATGACAGCAAACACAACGTATAGCCGATTCACTTTACTTCAGTATGCATTAAAATCGCTCTGTAGGTCTATTGGAGACATTCATAATTATTTCTAGCAAATCTAATAAATGTTGGAGACTTACTCGTTACATAAACGCACTAAATCGCACTTCAGCAGTGTTTATTTGAGAGCGCAAAAGAAGATCTGCGCTCGAGCAGCGTTTATTTGAGAGAGCACAAGAAGATCTGCGCTCGAGCAGGGTATACTTGAAGGCGTGCAAGAACTTTTATGCACGAGCAGAGGAAATCAGCGCGCAAGCAAAGAGATTTGCATGCTCATAGGCTATTACATAAATGCGATCACTTGTAATACTGCGCTCATGACATTTGTCACTGAAATAACGCCACAGGTAGTTGGTAGATCTGTGTAAAAAAAGGCCTGCCGCCACAGCTGGAAAAAATCCTTGAGGAAACACTGTGATGAGTGATGTCCATGAAAGCGTAGTCGATGTCTTCACAGCTCCTGTGGGAACTGCAGGAGAACAGAAAGTGCTCCATCACTGCAGACGACACCTGCCTGCTGGATCACTCGACAGCCGTCAATCAGCCAGACACTGACCTCTAACACCAACACACACACACTGACCTCTAACACCAACACACACACTGACCTCTAACACCAACACCGCATTATAGAGGAGATGAAATGATCGTAGAAAGAATAAGAAAGAACAAAGTTCATTTTCCAAAACAATAATGCTTACGCCAGTGCTGCAGGGCTGAGATTCACATCAGGTGAATAATTTTGGGGGAAATATGTTTTTTTTTTTTCCTGATAAATATTGTGTTTTTGTTTTAAAAATCACGTTTGTAAGCTGAACTCTGTCACTATATCAGCAGTGTGATTCTAATATAAAATACAATAATAATTATTAAAATCATAACAATTAATAATACTATAATTCCTATTACTATTAAATAAAAAACTAAACAAATAAAAATATTCAATAAGCTATATTAGTACTATAATTATTGACTTTAATATAAAAGTGTTTTTAACCATAGCCAAAAACTGAATTGAATTTTGAATTTTATTCAATGTTAATTTGACAATTTCTCTCATTAATTATATATTAATAAATTACGTTTATTATTTAGTTTATTTGTAACACTTTAAAATAAGTTTCCATTATTTAATGTTAGTGTATTTAACATGAACAAGCAAAAACAATACCTTTATTTCAGTATTTATACATTATTAATGTTAGTTAATGAAAATGATCATTTTTCAAAATATTTATCGCAAGTTCTTGTCATTTAACAGTGCGTTAACTAATGTTGACAAGCACAACTTTGTATTTTAAAAATGCATTAGTAAATGTTGAACTTCAATGTACAAGTCTTGTTTATTATTACATCATGTTAGTGTTCTAACATTTAATTAAAGTGTCACTTAATAATTAAATTTAGTAGCAAGACATTTTATTTATTTTTCTCCATTTCAAACACTAAATCAAATAAAGTTCATTTTCAAACTGACTCTAGAAGTTTAGATAAACAAACATGCACGTCTTTTTGCATGTATAATCGACTAATTTATGGTACATATCCACTGCACAAACACATTTGTTATTGTGTTCATATCTATCTGCATACTTCTGATTATTAATGGCAACCTGATGAGTGTGTGTGTGTGTGTGTGTGTGTGTGTGTGTGTGTGTGTGTGTGTGTGTGTGTGTGTGTGTGTATATATATATATATATATATATATATACATACATATATATATATATATATATTCATTCATCTATTGTAAATCTGTTCATAGTTAAAACAACCTGTATGTACTCACCGGCCACTTTATTAGGTACACATTACTAGTACCAGGTTGGACCTCCTTTTGCCTACAGAACTGCCTTAATCCTTCATGACATGGATTTAACATGGTACTGGAAATATTCCTCAGAAATTTTGTTCCATATTGACATGATAGCATCACGCAGTTGCTGCAGATTTGTCAGCTGCACATCCATGATGCCAATCTCCCATTCCACCACATCCCAAAGGTGCTCTTTTGGATTGAGAGCTGGTGACTGTGGAGGCCATTTGAGTACAGTAAACTCATTGTCATGTTTTAGAAACCAGTCTGAGATGATTTGCACTTTATGACATGGTACGTTATCCTGCTGGAAGTAGCCATCAGAAGATGAGTACACTGTGGTCATAAAGGGATGGACATGGACAGCAACAATACTCAGGTAGGCTGTGGCGTTGACACGATGCTCAATAGGTACTAATGGGCCCAAAGTGTGCCAAGAAAATATCCCACACACCCTTATACCACCACCAGCCTGAACCTTTGATACAAGGCAGGATGGATCCATGCTTACATGTTGTTGACCAAATTCTGACCCGACCATCCGAATGTGGCAGCAGAAATCGAGACTCATCAGACCAGGCAACGTTTCTCCAATCTTCATTTTTGGTGAGCCTGTGGGAAATCACCTTTCTTCCTCATTCTGATGTATTGAGTTTCTGCCATGTGATTGACTGATTAGAAATTTGTGTTAATGAGCAGTTGGACAGGTGTACCTAATAAAGTGGCCAGTGATTGTATAATGCTCATAGTACATCCATATGTAAATATCACCTATAGCTTGCACTTTATAACTTATACCTACAGTATATCCTGCACTTGCTGCTATTGCACTCCTGGTTAGACCTAAACTGCATTTCGTTGCCGTAATGACAATAAAGTTGAATCTAATCATCTACACAGCGAATCCAAAACTGCAGCGCACAACATGAGTTTGAGAAGCAACAAACATCCTCAGATTGTGTTGTTTTAGAGGAACGTTTCCACAAACACAACCCACATACTCTTAATCCGCTTGACTTCTACTCTGTCCACCTTTATAAACTGCTGAGGCCTGAGAAACACACCACTGACCGGAACAAATAAACACACACCGTCTGTCTGCAGAAACGCAAGATTCAGAAGAGCCGGCGAAACCTGCAGTTCAGTTCTGTCTGTTCGGCCTTTGACTGACTGCCAGCGTCTGGATCAAGCCACAAAACACACACTTACACACACACAAATGCAATGTGTTTATTCTAATGTAACAAGATTAAAACGTGAAATCCTACACGAATTACAGGATAAACTAACTCCTCGTGTGATCATCAACACATGTTTCTCATCGTTTCTTCACACTCATGTTTTTCTATGCAACACAAAAGATACGCATACAGCGACACTAAAACAACACTGGACGTGATCCACTGTCACTCCATGAAAAGGAGACATTAAATATTTTCTTTCTTTGTTTTCACAATGAAAAACAGACAACAAAATTTCCCGAATGTTTACATTCCAAGGCATGATTGAATGCTCGTCAAGTAGGTGGACATAATTATTGGTCATAACAGAGTCTTGATGTTGGGAAGCAAGACTTAATTTGTGCATCATTTAGGGCAATAAATCTTACGTTATCTTACGTTCATCACACACACACACACACACACACACACACACACACACACACACACACACACACACACACACACACACACACACAAAACTATTACATGTTACGCCAAGCAAAGATTAGATTATTAATATAGATTATTAATAACAATAATATTGACCTTAAAATGGCATTAAAAAAATGTAAAACTGCTTTTATTCTAGTCGAAATAACACAAATAAGACTTTCTCCAGAAGAAAAAATGTGTTTCTTTCCTATGAAAGTTAATCAGCATTCTTCAAAAGGTATGTTTAGCAGAATAAAGAAACGTATAAAGGTCTGAAACCACTTGAGGGTGAATAAATAGTGCGCAATTGTTAATTTTTGGTTGAACTATTCCTATAATGAACAACTTTTCTGACAATACAGCTATAGTATTGAAAAAAGTATGTTTTAAAAATGTTATTTTAGCTTTATTTCACTTAATTTCTTCCACAGTTTCAGTTGAAGATAATTAAATCTGTGTAGGCGACATGCAATTTTTCATGAATGAAACAAGGCAGCGTGTGACAGATTCACATCTAATTTTGCACAACACGCGTTTACCAGAGGCTTTTGTCTCCAGGAATTGTTTTGTAATAACATATTTTCAATGTTGCGTCAGCTGAAAGATCCACAGCGAAGATAAAAACAGTTAAACATCTAACAACCACAGCCTCTTTTACACTGAAATCAATAAAAAAATATATATAAAGACGTGTTAAATTTATTCCACCCCACAACAGAAGCAAAAACAAGTGGTAATACCAATGAGAGAGCACATAAAATAATAAAGATAAAAAAGAAAATAACAACTACATATTTTCTTAATTTTAAAGCTGTTCTATGTCGTTTTATGAAATTAAAACTTAATCACATTTCTTTTATTAGTTTTCTCCGTAAAAATAACAACAACAAAAATACCAGTAATACTGATGATGTTAGATTTGCATAATTTTAGTCAAACATCTAACCTTTATGGCCTCTTTTACACTGAAATAAATGAAATAATTGATTAAAAACGTATATATTCATGACATCAAGTCAATAACAACATATTCCACCACACAACAGAAACAAAAAGAAACGGCAAAACCAATGAGAGAGTGCATAAAATAATAAGGATTAAAAAAGGCACATAACAACTACATATTTTCCTAATTTTAAAGCTGTTTTATGTCATTAAATGAAATAATTTAGTTATATTATTTTTCAGTGTATTTACAATAGTTAATTAACTTGTATTTAGAAAAGTATTTTGTTACATGGATTACATTTAATATTAAGTTTGCAATATTACAGTTATTGTACGCATCAAAGTTTTGTTTTATATGAATATTTGATTTGCATAATTGTAATTAGTTAATTATATTAAATATGTTTATTCAGTAGTAATAATATTCTATTTATTTACTTTTATACTTATGAGGACAATTTTAACTCTTTTTGTTGTTTACTTATCTGAATGCATTCAAAACGAACAAATAAATGTAAAATCTGCTAATAATTTTAACAAAAACTGCCAATTATTTAAGTCAATTTACAGCATGAAACAAAACTGTCCACAAGTTATCTAAAATAATTAAATAAATATAGATTTTTCTTAATTAAAAAGTGATAATAATAAATCCCCATCGCTCCCGTCAATTTACAGCTTGATCTACAACTGTGCTCACATCAAAAATAAATAAAAAAGTTTATATATATCTTCCATCACTCCCATGAGTGAACCACAACATGTCAAACAACAGATTAGAATAAAGTAGAGTCTTGAGGACCGCAGAGCCCTTGTTGTCACTGTAATTCTTGTTTCTAGTAAGAAACACATGTTATAATGTGAAATGAAAATGACTAGTAATGAAATAACACATATGCTTAAAACCATATATGCATTTGAATACAGAAATTGTGCTTTGATAATCGACTGTTTATACATTTTTCAATACTGCAGCTGTATTATCAGAAAAGTTGTAGTAATAATAATTATAGGAATAGTTCACCTAAGAATTAACATTTGCACATTTTTTAGTCACGCTCAAGTGGTGTCAGACCTTTATGAGTTTCTTTATTCTGCTAAACACAAAATAATACATTTTGAAGAAAGCTGAAAACCTGTAACCATTCACTTTCACAGAAAAAATTAATACTATGGAAGTCAATGGTTACAGATTTTCAGAAAATTATTATCTTTCAAAATACCTTTTGTGTACATCTGAAGAAACATATAGAGGTTTGAAACATGTTAAAGGTGAGCAAATTATGACAATTTAAGTTTTGTGGTGAACTATAAGTGCAAGTGTATAGCGCCATCTATTGATGATGAAGAAAAATGCATCACAAGCTGAGCAACAGGTGTTCAACACCCGGAAAACACACATTAACCGACTAAACAGACAGCAGCGCCATCTTACGTCCAAAACAAGAAGTGATATCATGATTAAAAACATCTGCTATAGAGTTAGGCTGCTCTCTGAAATGCAATGCAAGCTGTACATATAAAAAATAGTGTTGATTTTTAAAATGTACATGCTAATACCAGAGCTGCTTTTTAGCATATGGGAAATTCCATTCAAATGTCAACCCTGCCATGAATAAGGTTTTCACCTTTTTAGGTTTTTTTGTGCATATACATACTCAAAAATGTCTGTCAGTGTTTTCAAACAAGTATATTTGATTTACTAAAGTCACACAAGATCCTATTTCACACCTGTCACATCCATAACGGAGAGCTGTCATACCCATAACCAAGCTTTTTTCTCGTAAATGCTAATTTGTCAAATAAAATGAACTCAATCATGTTTGTTCTATAAAGTCAACTCTTATTCTTTTTTTTTTAATAATTATTTTTTAGGGGTTTTCGTTTTTATTTGATAGGACAGTCGAGAATTGACAGGAAAGCATGGGGAACAGAGATAGGGGAAGGATCGGCTGGGACCGCAAGGTGGAATCGAACTCGGGTCGCCGCGAGCACCGGAGTGCATGTGTCGACGCACTAACCACTACACCACTACACCACTGGCGCCTACAACTCTTATTCTTTTGATCAGCATTGTTTATTTTGGGTTGTGCAGTTTAATTTACAGAATTTCTACAGTGTGATGTGTGTGTTCTCACAGGGATTTTTCCAAACTCACTTAAAAATGCAGTTGTTAAACTCCTCTTGAAAAAGAGCAACCTGGATAACACCCTATTGAGCAATTACAGACCAATCTCAAATCTCCCTTTCATTGGCAAAATCATTGAAAAAGTTGTTTTCAATCAGGTTATCAAGTTCTTAAAATTCAAGGGGTGTTTAGACAATTGTCAATCTGCTTTCAGAGCACATCACAGTGCAGAGAGCGCTCTTATAAAGATAATCAATGATATCCGCCTAAATACAGACTCAGGCAAACTAAAAGTGCTGGTACTGCTCAATCTCAGTGCTGCATCGGACACTGTCGGTTAATAATTTTGACTTCAACTGTATATGGCGACGTATATCTCTCGCCATAACCGAGTCTCAATTTTGTTCCTTTTTCTGTAAGTTTTTAACTTTATGTGCAAAACTGGAATATTGCATAAAAAAACATGCAAATTAAGCAGCGTTTCCATCCAGCTAATCAAATTGAATAAAACCATCTTTTCTTGATTAACTGGCGGCAAATATCAACAGTAAAAAACTAATTTGCTGCAGTGGGAGAAGCTGCGTCAGTCTTTTCTTCATCTAATAAATTTCTTCATCTAATAAATGACTTGCGCCTCAGAAGGCAATCCTGACACGTGTCAGACGTGGAGCACAGACGCTCTTGATTCTGGAGGTCATTAATAATATAATAACACTAATACTTAAACGGTAAGGTGTTTTAGAATGACCTAAACAACATTTCAGATGTTTTACAACGTGCTCAGCCTGCTGGTTTGTCCATTCACACACATTTTCATCATCACATGATCTCTTATGACAAAATCACATGACCTTTTTTGATGCGCATGCTGAAATTTGTGTGGTAAAAGTGTTTCCATCGTAGTTTATTATCTTACTCAGTTATGCGCATACGTTGTTTTATGCGCATTTTTAAAATGTATGCGGATCATGCCGTTTCCATCAACCGTTTATTTCATGCACATTAGGGTTGTAACGGTATGAATTTTTCACGGTATGATAATCGTCTAAAACAATACCACGGTTTGACGGTTTCGCGGTACACGGTATGTTACAAATGTTACAAAATAATAGAACAGTGAAGCAAATTTGACTTTTTCCAAATAATATATTTTTTAGTTACTATAAACAACACCACTTACAATGAACAAATAAAAATAAGAAAATAATAAATAATGTGTCAAAGTCCAAATAAAGTCCAAATAAACATGGTGCAAATCCTCAGTAAAAATAGATATAAATATTTACTATACTATAAATAGTTACATAACGAAACTAGATTCAGTATGGAACATCCTTAGGTTTTATGTGCCAGCATGGATAGGTTTGTCTATCGATATGGATTTGGATATGGTTGTCTGCAATGCAGACAAACAGCTGCATCTTCATTTGCGTCTTTTGAAAACAGCAAGAGCAGCAGTTCGTCTTTGCTGTGTCACTGTTTTGTCATGTTTCTGTGCTACTGTGCATGCAAAAGTACTTAGTATGAGAATTATTTCATGCAAAACTTTTTTTTTGCGTTTTATTTAGCCGCGCATAAATGTATGCCTATCTCTCATTCCGTGTTGTTCAAAAAGCTTGGTCCACAAACAAAAGTGAAACCTATGCTTATTGGTTGTGATATAGCGAGTTTGAACCAATCTGGGCATGGAGGAGGGACAATGCATCAATGTATCGTGTCTGATTTGTCCGGAGACACAGTGACGAGCGTTTCTTTGTCAAATCAGCATTGTCAAATGTTGATGACGTAACCGCACTGATTCCGGAGCCTCTGAAAGTCCGCGAATGTTATGTGATACGGCACTGGAAAGCTGAGACTCTCTTCTTTATGCCAATCTTTGAATTGTATGAATCGGATCAGCGGATCAAAAGTTATTAAACATTTAAGAGCAATACTTATTTTTAGCCGCGGGCGGCTGTCTCGGTCTTTAAGGGTTAAAACCGTTGATATGCAATTGTTCATGGTATGATAATCGTGCACGTTCAAATCGTGGTAAACCGTCATACCGGTATATTGTTACAACCCTAATGCACATATGCAAAATACACATAAAAATACTTGGATGGAAATATAGCTATTAAGATTTTCTTTTATCCTTTGAGCAATGCATTTATTTGTTGTGCTCTCCCATTCACTGCTCTCTAAATTTACCCAACTATGATAACAGTCCCTGCTGAGAAACCTGGAAATGTGAAAAGGCTCCATTCACAGCCTTTTGCTATTTGCCTCATTTCAAATTAAGATTATGATTTGATTTCAATTAATTGCACAGCCCTACTCAGAAGTGATTCAAGAAAGAACCGCAATGCATTTGGAAAATCTCGGAATCGCAATGCAAGACTATCTGCGTAATTACCTGAATTCCAGAAGTGGTGAAATAGGGGATCTCAAACTTGACACTGATTGGTGGTTTTCCCTCTTTGTCCTCCGCCTCGACGCTGGGCAGGCCGAAATGAGCCCTCATCAGATACTCCTTACCTCCCTGAAACACAAAAACACATCTTCCATCTTTAGCTAGGTTATTATGAACGCCGTTTATTTGTTTGTTTATTGCCACGTCAGCAACTTATGGATATTTTTAATGGCAAGAATAGTTTAGATAAAAACTAGTGCTGGGCAAAGATTAATCACAATTAATTGGATAAAAAATAAAAGTTTGCTTTGACATAAGATATGCATGTGTACTGAGAATATTAATTATGTATATATAAAAACACACACGTATGCACATATTAGGGATTTTTTATATATTTAGATACAAACTATATATATGTATATATTTATATTTACACATGTTTTTAACTTTAAATATCTATGAAAAAAAAACCCTGTTTTGAACAGTTTTGTTTTTGTGTGTGCATTACTTATACATAATAAATATATATAATACACACACACATATACAAGGTCAAAACAAACTTCTATTTTGGATGCAATTAATGACGATTAATCTTTGTTCAGCACTAATAAAAACATATTACACAATAATAAAGACTTAAACATTCAATAAGAGATAATAAAAATGTACATAAAAATATTAGATATTATTTTTTCAGTTTAATATATGATGAATAACCTAAAACCATCAGTGTTCTTAGTATAAAATTCTTGCCGAGTAGTCTTTAGAATTTAATATTTTAACAAAATGTTTTATTGGTGAGGAAAGTTTAGCAGTGGTTACAAGTAAGAGGTGCATTAACCTTCAATAACTACAAATGCATCACCCTAGAGCAGTGGTAGGGAACCTGTGGCTCTTTGACTAAAATATGTGGCTCTCCAGCTGTCTTCATTCATTCATTCTTGTCGGCTTAGTCCCTTTATTAATCCGGGGTCGCTACAGCTGAATGAACCGCCAACTTATCCAGCACGTTTTTACGCAGAGGATGCCCTTCCAGCCGCAACCCATCTCTGGGAATCATCCACACACACACTCATACACTACGGAAAATTTAGCCTAGCCAATTCACCTGTACCGCATGTCTTTGGACTGTGGGGAAAACCGGAGCACCCGGAGGAAACCCACGCGAAGGCAGGGAGAACATGCAAACTCCACACAGAAACGCCAACTGAGCCGAGGTTCGAACCAGCGACCTTCTTGCTGTGAGGCGACAGCACTACCTGCTACCTGTGCCTCGCCCCCCAGCTGTCTTACTTCAATATTATTTTACCGTTTAAAAAACTATAACCATCACTAAAAATCTGTTTCTTATCGAAAATATAATTACGATCCCTTTTTAAATTGTAATTTTATACAGCACAATGAATAAGAACTCAGTTAACAATAAAAGGAAATTTCGACCAATGTGCGTTTTTGGCAATGTGGATAAACTCGACTTGACACCAATAAAGGGGCAAACAACTTATATCTCTATGATAACCTAATTCAAAGAACATTCATGAGTGGTGATGGTGAAAATAAAAATACTCTAAATTGTTCTTTCTTCATTCATGGACTTGCTCAACATGTGGTGCTTCATATTTGTTTATTTTTGAGTTGTGCATGGACATAAATTAAGGTTTTGTTAAAACCTGTATTATATTATAGTAATATTATAATAACAATATAGTATTAGCAGTAATACTATCATATATTTTAGTGATTTATAGTAATACAGTAGCAAATGCATTTTCAAAGAGGCATTTTGAGATCTACAGTTGAAGTCAGAATTATTCGCCCCCTTTGTATTGTTTTCTTTTTTTAAATATTTCTCAAATGATGTTTGAATTTTCACAGTATGTCTGATAATAGTTTTTTCTACTGGAGAAAGTCTTATTTGTTTTATTTTAGTTAGAATAAAAAGAAGTTTTGAATTTTTTTAAAAACTATTTTAAGGTCAATATTATTAGCCCCTTTAAGCTATACTTCTTTTGATAGTCTACAGAACAAACCACTGTTATTCCATAACTTGCCTAATTACTCGAACCTGCCTAGTTAACCTAGTTAATCTCTTAAATGTCACTTTAAGCTGTACAGAAGTGTCTTGAAAAATATCTAGTCAAATATTATCTACTGTCATCATGGCAACGATAAAATAAATCAGTTATTAGAAAGGAGTTATTAAAATTATTATGTTCAGAAATGTGATGAACAAAAATCTTCTCTCCGTAAAACGGAAATAGTGGAAAAAAATAAACAGGTGTCTAATAATTCTGACTTTAACTGTATATACATCCAAATGGCTCTTTAAAGAAATGCATTTGCTTAAAAAAACTGAAATGGCTCTTTGCTGAAAAAAGGTTCCCGATCCCTGACCTAGAGCAACCAATTCAGCATCTAGTATAAACAGTTTGGTCACGTCTGCTCTCAAAAATAAAATTGGAAGAGTCTTTCAAGATATGCTCGGGTTGACCTCTTTTTAATGTTTGCATTCCACTTGCCATTTTTCATATATACAGTTGAAGTCAAAATTCTTAGCCCTCCTTTTATCTTTTTCAAATATTACCCAAATGATGTTTGGATGTTCGACAGAGCAAAAAAGTATTCAAAGTATTTCCTATATTATTCCTATATTATTTTTTCTTCTGGAAATTCTTCTAATTTAAATATAAATGAATTGCAAGTTTCAGATTGTAGGGACTAATTATATCATGATTGCACATGTAGGTTTTCTTACAGGGAAAGACTTGATGGACCAAACAATCTCGCTGTTTTCAGGCACCCACTTCACGCTCCCCACTGTGGTCTTAAACTTTGGCGAGTCGGCGTCTGTCGGGACTGGAATATGAATCTCCACATTGTTGGCAGTAGAGCGTCGCTTAAACTGAGACTTGGCCTATGGTAGGACAAAATAAACATGAAGGTTATTTTACATAAAAGTTGAGTTTGCTGTACACTGATCTGATATCAACAATGACATTTATAACTTACTGGACTGGATCAGCTTTAAAGGTGCAGTAGGTGATTGTCTTCAGAAACATTTTTTGTTGTGCTGGTCTTCACATTCCAATAGTAAGGATTAAAGTAAATGATCTAAATGTGTTTTATGTATTTTTATATTTTGGGTAAGGCATAAAACTAAAAAATGTTCATCCAATTAAATAGCCGGGCCGACATTTCTCATAATTCCGATAAGTAGCTCAATCTGTCAGCAAATGCAAATTTGAACAACTGTGCAACCTTTTGTAAGCAACTCTGCAGTTTGTGCATTGCACGTTCAAAAGAGAGCGAAAGCGCACGCGATCGGTAAAAACATGAATCAAAACTTTTTAAAAACCTGAATCAATATTAGAATTACCACTGCATGCTAGAGAAAGGATGACACCATGGCTGAAGGATTTCTTTTAGACAGGTAATGTTCTGTTTTAAAACTATTTTAGCTTCACGCAAAGCTGATGTAACGTTAGATGTTGTTGCAAATTTATTATATACGCACAGAATTGCGTATATAAGTGTTGTTCAGCCACTAAAATCTTCCAATAAAAGATTGATGCGTCTATTTTCAGTTTCATAAGGTCCTTTAACAGCATCGATAATATAGATTTATATTTAGTTAACAAACAAAAAAGTCAGTTAATATCGCTATTCTGCCTAGCCTGCTTTACTGAGCTGAAGTTGCTTTTATATTGACATTGGGTCATTTTTAAACAATGACAACCTTTGACACGCCCCTATATTGTTTACCATGCTGCTCTGACTATATTCACTCTAAAATAGCAATTTCTGCACACTGCCGGTCAACCACTAAGCAGTCGCTTTAGGACAAAGCATGTGAGAGTGAGACCAGCGATCCTTGCATGCATGAAATATTGCACATTATGACACATTTTGCTTGCTACACAACTGAAAACATGCTAGATATAATATAGTTTTACGTTGGTAAAAGTACTGTAAAGTTTCCTAACTGGCAAATGACATGATCAAGTGCAGAGGTGGGCAAACTACGGCCTGCAGGCCATATGCGACCCGTTGAACACTTTCATCCGGCCCGCAAGTGAGTTTTTAAAATGCTGCTTCTGAGTAACGGTTTGGGTCAGAATTAGTCAATTAATGATGCAATTACAAGTGAACGCCATGTGATGGTAGTATTGCATGCAGTACAGTTAGCGCAACCAGTAGAATTAAAACACACTCTTGGATATTAAAATGCACTCGACCGTTAATGCCTCTTTTGAATGGTTTACTAACGGCTGCGAGGGTTTTGCGTGCTGCTTATGCCCCCTGCACGCCTCGCGTTTTAACCGCCTACTGCGCCTCGCGTTTTTGCCGTAGCAGACTCCAGACTTTGACACTCTTGGGAAGAGAGGGGACCAGGCTCTATATTCACATTAACACATTCATAATAACATGACTTGGAATAACAAAGACTAAGATTCTTCTTCCGTTTTATCTCATAGTTTTATAATTGATACGAGCATATTTATAAAAGCTAAAATTAGATTGTTGTACATTTGACTTCAATTATATATTAATTGCGGGTTAAATGTGTTAATTTTTGTCATAGAATGTATTTCCCATGCATACATCCACTTAAAAAAGTTCTTTTATCAAAGATTTGTGGTTTCATCAAGTGTTATGATGATTGATCTGTATATTCTAAAAGCAGTGCAAATTAGATTATTGTCAATTTGACTGAATAATAATATTTAAGAATTGTTTTTAGTTTGTTAATATGAGATTTTTTCTATCAGACATTACCTTTTCTATTCTCCACTGTAAAAACATTACATTATTATTATTATTATATTTTATAAGGGATTATTTTATTATTTTATAATGATTGATAAGTGATGATAAATATAAATAGCAGTGCAAATTAATTTGAATTGTAAATTTGACTTAATAATATTAAAAAAACATCTGTTTTGTGTTAATGTGACATGTTTCTGTCTGATATTACATGTTTCATCCATACTACCACTATAAATAAAAGTTATTTATTAAAAGGATTTGACATGTGGCCCTTCACTTGGTTTGCAAAACTTAATGCGGCCCTCGGGTCTAATAAGTTTGCCCACCACTGATCTAGTGGGTCTCTGTCATCTTGAAGGTGAAACGTTCATGATTTCAGAAGGCGTGGCTTTAGACGGCAGGGGAGGGGACTGTGTTTTTAAAGACATTAGGCTAAACGGTTAGCATTTTGGCAGATCACCTACTGCACCTTTAATTGTATCTGTGTATACAAATGTGATGAACATTATACATTGCTGTTTTACATTTGATTATTAAATTAGTGTATCTGAATGCTGTTAGACTCCCAGCAAATCATAAAGCACTGTTTGTTTTATTTGTACATTATTATTATTGCATTACCTGTATATATCAATGGTTAGTTATATTTTATGTAGATGTGCTTCCTTGCAAATTTATCCAAATGTATATAAAAATGATGATTTCCTTTCGAACAGACCTATTAATTTCACCTGGTGAAGTTATACTTCATTTCGCAATGTAGATCATTGGAAAATAAAATATGCTAATGTAAGTTTCTCTAATATCATGCAGACCTAGTAATAAGCTGCACAGAAATAAAGATGAATTGAATAAAAGCATACACAGCATGAAATTAAACTAAAGGTAACATTGCTGATGGATGTGTTCTCACTTTTATCATGTACTCGATTCTGCTGTGGGAATGTTTCTCGATCACAGACTCGATCCAGATCAGTGGCTTTACCTGTGAACACGCAACAAAAATGTAACTGCATCAGAATCAAACATCAGGATCAAGGACAAAATAAACAAACCAAAACAGCTAATGGTAGTTTACTTTAATAAAATACGATAACTATCAAGACCTACAAATGAAGACAAAATTATTAGCCAAGTGCTGTTTAACAGAACAGTATTTTTACACATGAGCCATTTTTGAACTTAATAGCTTTAATATCTTCAAGTTCAAGTTCTATTTATTTATATAGCACATTTCCAACTGCCACAAGGCTGCACAAAGTGCTTTACAGAAAGAAAATAAACAAATGATATGAGCATAAAACAGTAAAAACAGCAATAGGCACATAATAGGAAGGAACATAGAAAGATTATCAATAAAAGAGCAAAATAAAAATAACTAGATTCTTAAAGTTTGAGAACAAACTTTGAGGCTGGCTTGTGAAAGCCTGATGGTAATAGTTTATTTAGTTTAAACAGTTTTAAAAAGTATGAAAAGATAGATAGATAGATAGATAGATAGATAGATAGATAGATAGTTAGATAGATAGATAGATAGATAGATAGATAGATAGATAGATAGATAGATAGATAGATAGATAGATAGATAGATAGATAGATAGATAGATGATGGAGGGATGGATGAATGGTGTGCTAGCATAAGTCAAACAAGTCAACCCCCGCTTCTCTACGATGTTCTGATACTACGATATAGCTGCTGTTATATCGTTGCTAGGTTAGTCTGTTTTGTTGCTATGGAGTGGATTGACAGCTTAGACTGATGATGTATCAAAGCTTCTTGCCAGTATGAACAGTTAAAAGCAACACCCATGTCTCTATCACACTGCAGCATGACAATATCAATCTGAACCTCTATAATGGCAGTCTATGGGAGCGTTGCTAGGGTGCCGTATCTGGTTGTTAGGGGTGTGGCTAGAAAGTTAAAAGCTCATCAGTTATTGGTAGTTTGGTAGTCTGAGTTAAATGAGCCCAGTTAGAAGTCTGTGTGACAGTCTGATGTAGAGTTATGAGCTCACAAAGTTTGACCCCATGTAAAGTCAGTAAGAGTCTTTTGCAGTGGAAGTCTATGGGACAGTTTCTAGGGTCCCAAAAGTGGTTGCTAGGGTGTGGCCAGAAAGTAAAAAGCTCATCAGTTATTGGCAGTTAGGTAGTCTGAGTTAAATGAGCTCAGTTAGAAGCCTGTAGGACAGTCTGATGCAGAGTTATGAGGTCACAAAGTTTGGTCCAATGTTAAGTCAATGGGATTTTTCAAAAGGTCCCGGGACGTTTTTCGGAAAACCAAAAGTCGGATCAGTCGGAAAAGATATAGCAACCCGAGTCAGACCAGTTTGGAGGTCTGGTGTGAGTTTGGTGGTCATAGTTTGAAAGCTCTAGGAGGAGATAGTTTAATTTTTAGTCTCAGAAGAAAAATAGGATAACAATAGTCTGGCTTGCTACACAAGCCAGCCTAATAATAATAAAATATTTTTCCTAATTAAAAGATGCTACCACAGTTGACCAAAACTAAACTTGATAGAGAACATGACCGTTTTGATCCCCCTCCCCACTCATTTGTTTTATCTTCGCAATGATGACAGAACATACTATTGTACTAGTTACTCTTCAAGGTGCTAATATTCAGATTAAAGTGCAATTTAAAGACTTAACTAAGTTATTTAGGTTAACTAGGCAAGTCTTTGGACAATAGTAGTTTGTTCTGTAGACAGTGGGATAAATATAAATATTAGCAGTTTTTAAATAAGGTCAATAATCTTGGTGTAATTGTGAAGTGAGATTTTAGTTTCAGTAGTCATGTCAAAGCAGTCAGTAAATCAGCATACTATCATCTCAAAAACATTGCAAGAATTAGATGCTTCGAAACTTGTTCATGCTTTTATCAGCAGCAGGCTGGATTACTCTAACGGCCTCCTCACAGTCAGACAGTTGCAGCTCATCCAGAACGCTGCAGCCAGAATTCTGACCAGAAGCAGGAAATCAGAGCACATCACACCTGTCCTCAGGTCTCTACACTGGCTCCCAGTTACATTCAGAATAGATTTTAAAGTATTATTACTTGTCTATAAATCACTTTATGGCCTAGGACCTAAATATATTACAGATATGCTGACTAAATACATACCTAACAGATCACTCAGATCTTTAGGATCAAGTAAATTAGAAATCTCAAGAAGAGTTCAGTCAAAGCAGGATGAATCATCCTTCAGCTACTAACAGCGGCCTCTGCTGCTGGAATCAGCTTCCAGAAAGGATCAGATGTGCTCCAACATTAGGCGCGTTCACATCAAGACTGAAAACACATCTGTTTAGCTGTGCCTTTACTGAATGAGCACTGTGCTGCGTCCTACAGATCACACTATTATGTCTTTCTTTTCTTTTTTATTCTTTTATAACCCGTTTAACACATTTTAATCTATTTTTAATCATTTTTAATTCTTTTAATCATTTTTATTTTCTTTCATTCTTGTTTCATTGTGTATGAAATGTGCTATATAAATAAACATGCCTTGCCTTAAATAAAACAAAAAAAATCCAGCCAAACTAAAAGAAATAAGACTTTCTCCAGAAGAAAAATAAGAAAAATATAATAATATAATTGGAAATACTGTGAATTATTTTCTTTTTATGGTAAACATCACTTGGAAAATATCTGGAAAAGAATACAAATTTTTTATAATAAAAAATATCTATTTTTTTATAATAAATATAATCATTTTGTCTTCTACTGTATGTACAGTAATTTCATTACGCTGCCAATTTACAGTGAATGTTTTATCCCCAATATCACTCCATAAGTCAGAAAAAGACTGTCACCAGCCAGCAAAATTACTTCACAATTTCATTAGAAATTCATTTGATTACAAAATCAGACAAATTATAAGTATACAGCCCTTTAATTAAAAAATAAATAAATAAACAGACTTTAAAGCTATGCAAGCAATGCACTGTGACTGCCATCTAGAGATGAAGTGGCAAAGCAATAAAACGATTGCTAAGATTTTTTCAGAAATTCATCACTACCATTCCAAGTAACACAAAACTGTTTACCTGTGACAAAAAAAGAACCTTTGAAGGACTAAATGTCCCCTATTTTGCATGATTTTAGTAAGTGTATGGTTTTAGACACTCACATGTGTGTTGAGGCGGTAGGACATCAGCTCAAACTCTCCATCGGGAGGAATAAAGGAGATGGTGCGATCGTTCTCAAATCGAGATAGACGCACACACTGATGAAACTTCACATCCTCTAACTCCACCGACTTACTCTTACCACCTGAAGAAAAGACATGTATGAACAATTAAAAAAATATACACACTTCAGCACACCTTTTCCCATAACTATAACATAAAACTGCATATTTACAGATACAAACTGTGCCAGATTTCAACAGAACACTAGCATATACAGTTAAAGTCACAATTATTCGCCCTCCTGTGAATTTTCTTTTTTAAATATTTCCCAATCAATGTTTAACAGAGCGAGGAATTTTTCACAGAATTTCCTATAATATTTTTTCCTCTGGGGAAAGTCATATTTGTATTATTTCGGCAAGAAGAAAAGCAGTTTTAATTTTTTTTTAAACCATTTTAAGGTAAATATTATTTGGCCCCTGAAGCGATATTTGTTTATGATAGTCTACAGAACAAACCACTGTTATACAATGACTTGCCTAATTACCATAACCTGCCTAATTAACCTAGTTAAGCCTTTATGTGCTGTCATCATGGCAAAGATAAAAGAAATCAGTTACTAGAAATGAGTTTTTAAAACTATTATCTTTAAAAATGTGTTGAAATAAAAATATACAGGGAGGCTAATAATTCAGGAGGGCTAATTATTCTGATTATAACTGTACATGAGCAGGAGTTGTTAAATGCATTAAATAACAGCTACACAACTTATTTCAAAGCCTCTTTCTATGATGCATATAGAAAAAGAAAATAATTAAAATAGACTCACGGCCAGTGTTCTCGAACAAAACCTTGTCATTCAAACCCAAACGCAGCTCTGGCATCCCTGAGAGAAACACTCTCATCTTAATGGAGCCGACAATCTCACTGCGAAGGACATTCCCATTCGCACTGACCTGGAGGGAAAGTAAACAAACAAACACTAAGAGTCATGTAATCTAATGGATTCATATGATTACTACTATTATTACTGTTATTATTTAAAGTTCATTTAATTTCCTGTTAAGCAATATCAGGATTGAATTATTGCAGAAAATCAATGTATATATCACTACAAAACACCACAAAATACAAAAGCAAAAAATAAATAAAACAAAAACTGAAAACAATAGGTATAAAAACAAAAGGTAGATGAAGCATATAATTATGTCTAATTCCTTTATTATTATTATTATTATTAATAATAATAATAATAATAAGAGCCAAACATTTTTAACAAACAGACAAATAAATGATCAAACATTAAATACAGTTGGTAGAAAAAGCATGTGAACCCTTTGGGATTACTTTATTATTTCCATTTCGATTATTTTGTCATAAATGTGTTCTGGTCTTCATGTAAATCACAACAATGAAAAAAAACAGAGTGCTAAAACCAAGCGGCAACCTCCCGCTCTCCCTCAGGAAGCCAATACGGAAGTAACTAAAACTGCAATTCATGGGAAATTCCGCTAGTCCTGGCCGCTCCTGGCTCCAAAACAGAGCAAATTTCAATTGAACCCACTGTTAGAATGGCCAACTTTACAGCAGAAAAAAAGGTGTTTACAGCCTGGTACAAAAAAAGATTTTGGTTAATACAGCTAATATTACCCTTCATGACAACTGTGAGGGGGTGAATTTTTTTATAACTCATCCGTTTCCTTTATATTAAGTTATATTAAGTTTGCATAATTAAGGGCGTGGCCACTTGAGTGACAGCTAGGTCTCGCTGGTCGCCGTCACGTCACCTCAGCTGACTCCTGCAGATTAGCCACTGAACTCGGCATATTTATCGTATTTCTGTGTTGTTTTATGTGGCTTTACACAGTCAACTGCCTATTGGACTTGTTTCCCACAATTATTTGATGGAATGTCATGCTGAGGGCACTTAATTGAGCTCACAAACCATTCACGTGGCCTCCGTTTCCCATGTGAGTAAAGTTATATACTTATATACCATCTCTATACATGTATTTGTTTTATTTAAGATCATTTATCGTTTATATTTATATTTAGAGCTGTAATGCACTCCAGAATCTGTCAGATTGATTAGCTGTAGGCTCTAGAACAGTCATCTGAAGTGTTGTCATACAGTGTTATGCTGGATTTCATCAATAGTCTTACATTAACTAACACAGACTATATCTGAAGTGTTTGGAAGTAATTCGCGTTTTCCTCCTGTTTAAAAACGTCATAAGAACAATGTTTAGTGGCTCAATGTATTACAGCAGTGTTTTTAAAAGTCTAAACACTTTATTGATATAGTGTACAACCAAGCACAAGTGGTCAGAATACAAACGAGTCACAGGTGATAAAGTATAAAGCATTTCTCCCAAAGTAAAGTGTGTCTGAACCAGGTCCAAGCTAAATGCTAGCAGTTGTCTGTAGCTCCGCTCACTCTCCGCCTCTTTGCCCTTGTTTGGTATCCCGCCGTGGGTGTGATGACGCGTGACCAAAATGGCGACGGTTGGCCGCGCCTACTTGTGGCTTCTTTTGCGCTCTTCAGAAACCTATGGGGGACGTCACGGATACTACGTCCATATATTTTACAGTCTATGGCTAAAACCAATACCACTCAAAAATGATATGTTTTCATTGAACACCACATGCTAGCATTCACAGTGCAGGGTGGAAAATGTATGTGAATCTTTGGGGTTAATAACTGGTTGACCCTCCTTTGGCAGCAATAACTTAACCAAACGTTTCCTGTAGTCGCAGATTAGACCTGCACAACGGTCAGGAGGAATTTTGGACCATTCCGCATTACAAAACGGTTTAATTTCAGCAATATTCTTAAGATGTCTGATTTGAATGGCTCTGTTGAGGTCAAATCACACCTTCTGAAGTGGCCCAGTCAGAGTCCTGACCTCAACCCGATTGAGATGCTGTAGCATGTGTGCATGTTTTTATGTTTGCATGTACAAATGTGTTTGTGCTTACCACGAAATTACAGACAATGATGTTGTTGTTTAGCAGTAAATAAATAAATTAAATAAATAAAACAATATGGTTTATCCAAGTCAAATTATAAAGCTGTTAACTACCCATTTTATAAATTAACGATTTAGATAATTTACTTAATAGCACTGGTCAGTCGTGTAGGGGGAAACAAATCATTGAAAATAAGTATTGATGTTAAGGTCTTGTTAAAATACCCATTAACTTAGGGCTGGGTGATACTGAAAGCAAACTTTAAGTTTTCAAACTTTAATAAAACAGTAAACCCCAGAAAACTCGGTCAACAGCACAAATTATAATCAAATCTGAGCTTTCAAGTAAAGCAACTAACCATCATTATTCAAATACATTCTGAACATTATAAGGTGTGAAGTTGAATGACTACATTATCCCCTATGCTATTTTTTTTTAGATGGGGTGCTAGTGGCTGGATGCACAGGAAAAGAAACCAAAAAGCCACTCTGTCGACATCCTTACATTCTTTTTCATTTATAATCTCCTCACTGCTGCAATATGGTACTCATTTTTACGTGTGCTGTAATTCTGTCCTGATCATCTAAAATGCGCTCGTGCTCCCCTGGCGTCTCTCGTAACTAGGTGACCAGTTACACGTTATATCTCAGAGGATGACAATGGACAAACCACACCGTTATTACTGCAGATTGGTTGGTTCTACTTAAATGAATCGCGGTATTCTGAAAGGTCAGATGTTTTCAACTAAGTGCGGCTGCTTGCACAACATGTGCCCGTCGCTCCCATATGCGTGTCATGCAAGTCGTGCGCCTCCATTGGAAATGACAAACTTACAAACGAAGCTTGTTGCCATTGCTTCCAAGGCACGCTCAGCCGCCACATTTAAATAAAACTATAGCCTTCATACTGAAACTACATACTAAATATTTTTTTTATCAACACTAGGCTTGGGCGGTATCCAAATTTAGATTTTTTGATTTTGACACACAGAGAGCGCAAGAGAGATGCACAGCACCACACTCTCTCTCTCTCTCACTCTCTCTCTCTCTCTCTCACACACACACACACACACACACACACACAGCGAGAGAGAGAGAGAGAGACACACATACAGCACCACGCGTGCTCTCACTCTCTCTCTCTCTCTTAGTGTGTGTGTGTGTGTGTGTGTGTGTGTGTGTGTGTGTGTGTGTGTGTGTGTGTTTCCGAATAAAGCACGGGAGCGGTCGGTAACTTAAAAGGGAGCGGTCGCGCGGTCTTACAATATCGCTTCCAAGCCAGCGAGTACGCGCGCATCTACGTGGATTGTGTGTGTGTGTGTGTGTGTCTCTCTCTCATTTATACACATACACACAGAGAGAGAGAAAGAGAAAACCAAGCGACACACAGTCAGCATGCTCTCTTATTTACACACACACACACACACACACGCACACACGCGTACACACACACGCGCGCACACACGCGCACACACACACTGCAGGTGACTTGGTGCGTGAGTCGAAATCTTACCTCACCTCTCTCTCCTCCCCACTGTCCCGTCATGACAATCACGCATACTCATTTGTAGGTATTAGATAAATAACATTATTATTTAATACTTTTCTCCTACTTAAGTGAATTGTTTTTATGATGGTATAACGGTATTAGAACTGACACCCTTGCTATTTTTAGATCCCGTGGTATACAATATAACCTTATTACCGCCCAAGCCTAATCGACACTGACAATGGTGTTCAGTCAAAAAATATCGATATCGTTTTAATCGCCCAGCTCTACATTCACTTTTTGCATTTAATGAACTTTTGTGTTGTTATACGTGGATCTTTTCTATTACAGCAAAATAAAGTGTAGCACAATAATTCCATTATGTCAACAACTGTATTTAACACTACTATTCAAACTTCTGTCTTTCGATTAATCACCCCATGCCTCTTGATATGGCTGTTCAAACATGCTCTTCCAGCTAAATTTGTTAAAGTGTTAAACCTTCTACAAAAACAGCAGGTTCATCACCTTACACGTTCACAATGCCATGGATGTTCCTGCTTATCCTGTTTGTTATGATGGATTCCTGTGTTTATTTTCAGAATGTCTGCAGACATCTAAGAACCGTGGTGCTTCTAAAAACATACCAGGAGGTTAACGGACTCGATGACGTCCAGGAAAACCTCGTTCTTCCTGTACTTGATGCCCTCTGACCTCCAGGACACGGCGTTAGTGACGGTTGCAGGGGGTCGAGGAGCTCCCGTGTCCAACTTATGACCTTCCTGCGTGATGTATCTGTGTATCGGCACACAATGAGGAGAGCATAATAAACACACGGCTGGAAGTCATTGAAAACAGACGTTTACAGCAGACTGACTGACACCTGCTGGGTTATAGAAAGGCCTGCAGTTGTTTCTGTGCTAAGAAATTCAATTAATGATGCACTGACATTTCTTTGTATCTTGTGATGTTTCTAATGTCCAGGCTGATTTATTCAGTTAAATGTACAGATTTATGCACAGGCGTAGCATGACCTGTGTTATGCCGAGTTCAGACTGCATGATTCTCAAAGTAGTCGTGTCACAGATGTGTTCACACTGCTTGACTATATGGGCTAGCCTTTCGTTGCTGCTTTTTTTACACTGCAAGAGGGATCGGTGACAGGGACTTTCACATTGCATGACTTTACTGTAGGAAGAATCGCCGACAACTTCGTCCAAACTACGTCTCACATACAAAAACACGTTGTATATCTTTTGTTATTAACTACATAATGAGAAAGAAGCCTTTAATGGGGTAGAAAATGTACATGTTTGCTCACCTGG
The DNA here is from genome assembly GCF_052040795.2 of Danio rerio. Lineage (NCBI taxonomy): Eukaryota > Metazoa > Chordata > Actinopteri > Cypriniformes > Danionidae > Danio > Danio rerio. The sequence goes on along the minus strand of NC_141022.1, from coordinate 58,955,840 downwards.
GTTTAAAGGCAATTAGCCATTTCTCCTCAACATTGATAATAAACTAATTTCTTTCTGTATGAAACGTCAAACAGACACGGGTGCTCCTAAGTCCTGTCAAACCTCCACTAGTTTTCCCTCCATTTCGTGGGTCCAAATAAACCAAAAAAAGAGCGCTTTTAACTTCTCCCCCAGCCTCCCGCTGGCCTGCAGCAGGTATACACACAAGTGGATGCTGCTCTCTCATTGGCTGTGGGAGATCACTGATGTTATTTTCAGTCAAAACTCAATTCACACGACATGATTTGAATCGCCAACAGCTCTAGATATTTAGCATGCCAAATATTGTGCAGGCATCGGCGACTCATCTGCGATTCTCTCAGATCGCGTCTTTGATCGTTCATACTGTGTGATTGTCACTCACGTGCACGAGCACTGATTTGCCTGTGATTTCAGGCATTTGTCAGCGATTTCTTAAAACCTGTCGGCGAGCCAAAATCGGGGCTAAAATCACGCAGTCTGAACTAGGCATTAGGAGCCAGATGCAAAAATGAGAGAAAAATGTAATAAAAATGCATCACTAAGTTTTTTTTTTACGCTGTCCTATAGTTGTACTTTTTGTGTTTTTTTGGTATACCTTGGGTTTTGAGTTTTGAACTGGTAGGACAAATTTAGAGTGGATATAGATGGACGGACGGACACACAGATAGATAGCTAGAAAGGGTTGATGGATGGTTTCCTTTTCCATGGTGGGCCGCCACACCAAAATTCATCCCGCCATGGCTACATTTACAGCATCTCATTCAAAACATTCAGTCGTTATTGTTTTTTTAATAGTGGGTTGTAATCGCACCAAAATGTATTAAAAGGTAAGTGAATAATTCAGCGTGAACTTTTCTGTAACCATAGTGCTGTGTGTTCTTTGTTTAACCCTTTAAGGTGGCACGCTAACTGACCGGCGAGTGAGGCCAGCAAACACGATGTAGCTTTCAGTTAAGATGGACAGTTTCTATAATTATACTTTATAGATAAAGGTCTAGGGCTCTGCATATAATGACTTTATCTTGCTGGAGTTTAAAGCTGTTTCACTTCACTTCAGGATGCATTAATGTTGCTCGGTAGGTCTATTGGGAACATTCATAAATATTCCTAGCAAATCTAATAAATGTTGGAGACTTACTCGTTACATAAGAGCACTAAATCGCACTTCAGCAGCGTTTATTTGAGAACGCACAAGAAGATCTGCGCTTGAACAGCGTATATTTGAGGGCGTGCAGGAGGTTTTGTGCACGAACAGAGGAAATCAGCGCGCAAGCAAAGAGATTTGCATGCTCATATTACATAAATGCAATCTCGACTTGTAATACTGCGCTCACAACATTTGTCATTAAAATAACACCATAGGTAGTTGGTAGAAAAAAGGCCTGCCGCCTGGGATGGATGGATGGATGGATGGATGGATGGATAGATGGATAGATAGATAGAACATTATATAGAATGATAGATAGGATATATAGAAGGATAGACAGAAGGAAAGAACATTAGATAGAATGATAGATCTATAGATGGAATGCTAGATGGAACTCTACATTGAACGCTAGATGAAACCATAGAACAGCTAGATAAAACAACAGATAAATAGAATGATAGATAGATAGAACAATAAATAGAACGATAGATAGAAAGATAAAATGATAGACAAAAGGATAGTACACTAGATCAGTGGTTCTCAAACGTTTTTCATCAAGTACCACCTCAGAAAAAAAATTGTCTCTCCCAGTACCACCAAAATAAGCTGTATTGAAATACAGTAGCGCAGTAGGCCCAGTAAAGCAGCTGCAACTCTGCACAGTTAAAAAACGTGGCAGATTACATCAGAAATATAGGCTATATGCCATATATGACATATTATATACATAATTTTTGATAAATTTTGAAATGTGTGTAGCATGTACATGACATATTTCATTCCTCCGCGTACCCCAAGAAGGAAGCCTGCGTACCACTAGTGGTACACGTACCACAGTTTGAGAACCACTGCACTAGATAGAACATTAGATCTATAGATAGAACGCTAGATGGACCGCTAGATAGAGCCATAGAACAATAGATAGATAAAACAACAGATAGATAGAATGATAGATAGAAAGATAAATAGAACAATAGACAGAACCATAGAACGATAGATGAATAGAACGACAAATAGAATGACAGATAGAATGACAGAAAAACAATACATAAAATGACAAATAGAACGGCGGAACCATAGGACATTATATAAAAGGATAAAATGACGGATAGATAGAACGCTACAGAGAACACTAGATAGAAGGATAGAACGATAGAATGCTAGACAGAAAGACAAAAGAATAGATAGAAGGATAGATAGAAAGAAAACAGAACGATAGATCAGTTAATAGATAGGAAAAATGACAGCAGTAAATAAGAATTTTATATATATATATATATAATATCTGCCCAGGGTTTAGAGAGACGAGACTAGATGCTAAACTGACCATTTAAGACACTGAGAAAAAAATTTAAGCTTATTATCATGAAAAACGTAAAGTGTTTTGACCAACGAAGCAAAAGCATGACAGATGCACAGACTCACTCCTGGAGGATCTTGCTGTCAGTAGTTTGAGGATATCCGAAATCCATGAGTTCATCCAGCAGCTCATATATAATGACAAAGTTATCTCTGATACTCTCCTCCTCCAGCTCCTTAAAGTACTCAGAGAAAACCTGAAAAAGCACATCAAATAACCATCAGAGAATAAAACAAGTGATCATGAGCACACATACTGCACATAAACCTTGTAGAAGTAATAAAATGTGTTTTTTAAGGCAGAAAAAAAGATTGCAAAAAGGTTACCACCTCTGCCTTGTTTTGAGTCAGAAAAAAAAACTGATATTGTAAATTGGAAAATAAATAAATAAAGGTAATTGCAATTTTTCAGATTTTTTTGGTTACAGTTGTGAGCAATAAACTCTAAAATACAAGTTCATGACTTATAATTGTACAATTTCCACAATATATTTATTTTTCGTTTCCAGCACAAAACAAAAACATAAAAAGGTATTTTATATAAGCGTGATTTTCCCACCACTTTTATCTATCCTGTGGTGGAAATAAGATTTCTTCAGCGTCAGAACTTAATAAGCAGAAATGTTGACGGGAGGAGGGTTGGGGGGTCCTCCTCACACCAGTGTGCAGCATCCACTTGACTGATGCAATGGCAGCCACATGCCATGGAGCCAGTGCGCTCACCACAAACCAGCTATAGGTGAGGAGAGACAGTGATAGAGCCAAATCTGTGGATGGGGATGATTGGGAGGCCATGATAGTTAAAGGTCAATG